>NC_141940.1:484526-724188 GCF_057802395.1 Ceratotherium simum simum | reverse complement strand
ACACAACTCGGTGAGTTTGAGGTAAGTAAGTATACACTCAGGAAACCATCACCACCATCTATGCCATAAAAATTTCCTCCTGTCTTCATCATCACCATCTATTATTGTTATTATTTGTGTGTGTCAACTATCCACTGGGGCTTTGGGGGAAAAAATAAAATAAATAAAATCTTATTTGTGTGTGTGTGTGTTAAGAACACTTTAACATAAGATCTACTGTCTGAGCAAAATTTTAAGTATACAACACAAAGTATTGTTAGCTATAGGCACCAGTGCTGTATAGATCTCCAGAATTTATTTGTCTTACATAACTGAAACTTTGTACCCTTTAATCATTCGTCTCCCCATTTCCCCTCCTGCCAGGCCCTGGCAACTACCGCTCTACTCTCTGCTTCTATGAGTTTGACTATTTTAGATTCCACATATAAGTAAGATCAGACAGTATTAGTCTTCTTCTGTATGTGGCTTATTATTTCTAACTTAAAGCATAATACCTCCAGGTCCATCCATGTTGCTGCAAGCGGCAGGATTCCCCCTTCTTTTTAAGGATGAATAATATTCCATTGCATACACATACCACATTTTCTTTTATGCATTTGTCTGTTGATGGACATTTAGGTTATTTCCCCGTGATCTTGGCTATTGTGAATAATGTGCTGCAATGAGCAGGGGAGCCCCTGATTTCAATTCCTTTGGATAAATCACCAGAAGTGGGATACCTAGATCGCATGGGGTAGTTCTAGTTTTAATTTTTCGAGGAACCTCATACTGTTTACCATAGTGGTTACACCAATTTACATTCCCACCGGACAAAGTGTACCAGGGTTCCCTTTTCTCCACATCATCACCAAAACTTATTTTTCTTTTTTGAAATAATAGCCATCCTTACAGGTGTGAGGTGATATTCTCATTGTGGTTTTGATTTGCATTTCCCTGATGATTAGTGATGTTGAGCACCTTTTCATGTACCTTTTGGCCATTTGTATGTCTTCTTTGGAGGGAATGCTCCTATTAAGGTCATTTGACAATTTTTTAATGGGGTCATTTGTTTATGTTTTGATCTTGAGTTGTGTGGGAGTTCCTTACATATTTTGGATATTTACCCCTTAGCAGATATAGGGGTTTGTAAATATTTTCTCCTATTCTGTAGGATTGCTCTCTTTTCATTTTGTTGATCGTTTCCTTTGCGATACAGAAGCTTTTTAGTTTAATGTAGTCCCACTTGTCTATTTTTCCTTTTATTGCCTGCGCTTTTGGTATCATCTTCAAGAAATCATTGCCAAGACCAATGTCAAAGAGCTTTCTCTCTAAGTTTTTTTCTAGGAGTTTTACAATTTCAGGTCTTAAGATTAAGTTTTTAATCCATTTTGAGTTGATTTTTGTATATGGTGTAAGATATGGGTCTAATTTCATTCTTTTGATTGTGGATCTCCAGTTCCCAACAACATTTATTGAAAAGACTATTCTTTCCCCATTGTGTATATTCTTGGCACCCTTGTCAAAGATTAGTTGACCATATATGCATGAACTTATTCTGGGCTCTCCGTTCTTTTCCATGGGTCTATGTGCCTGTTTTTACATCAGAACTACATACTATTTTGATTGCTATAGCTTTGTTATATAATTTGAAATAGGGAAGTGTGATGCCTTCAGCTTTTGTTCTTCTTGCTCAAGATTGCTTTAGCTATTTGGGGTCTTTGTGGTTCCATATGAATTTTAGGATTGCTTTTTTCTGTTTTGGTGAAAAATGCCATTGGAATTTTGATAGAGATTGCTTTGAATCTGTAGATCACTTTGGGTAGTGTGGACATTTTAACAATATTACTTCTTCCAATCCATAAACACAGGATATCTTTCCATTTATTTTTGTCTTCTTCAGTTTCTTTCATCAATGTTTTATAGTTTTCAGTGTACAGATCTTTCATCTCAGTTAAATTTATTTTTATTATTTTATTTATTTATTTTTTTACTTTTTATTTATTGCAGTAACATTGGTTTATAACATTGTATAAATTTCAGGTGTACATCATTATACTTCTATTTCTGCATAGATTACATCATGTTCACCACCCAAAATACCAATCACAACCCATCACCACACACATGTGCCCAATTATCCCTTTCACCCTCCCCCTCCCCTTCCACTCTGGTAACCACCAATCCAATCTCTGTCTCTATGTGTTTGTTTATTGTTGTTATTATCTACTACTTAATGAAGGAAATCGTATGGTATTTGACCTTCTCCCCTCTGACTTATTTTCGCTTTGCATAATACCCGAAATGTCCATTCATGTTGTCACAAATGGCTGGATTTCATCATTTCTTATGGCTGAGTAGTATTCCATTGTGTATATATACCACATCTTCTTTATCCATTCGTCCCTTGATGGGCACTTAGGTTGCTTCCAAGTCTTGGCTATTGTGAATAACGCTGCAATGAACACAGGGGTGCATGTATCTTTATGCAATGGTGTTTTCAAGTTCTTTGGATAAATACCCAGCAGTGGAATAGCTGGATCATATGGTAGTTCTATCCTTGATTTTTTGAGGAATCTCCATACTGTTTTCCATAGTGGCTGAACCAGTTTGCACTCCCACCAGCAGTGTATGAGAGTTCCCTTCTCTGCACATCCTCTCCAACATATGTTGTTTCCCGTCTTGTTAATTATAGCCATTCTGACGGGCGTGAGGTGATATCTCATTGTAGTTTTGATTTGCATTTCCCTGATAGTTAATGATTTTTGAACATCTTTTCATGTGTCTGTTGGCCATCTGTATATCTTCTTTGGAGAAATGTCTGTTCAGGTCTTTTGCCCATTTTTTAATTGGGTTGTTAGTTTTTCTGTTGTTGAGATGCATGAGTTCTTTATATATTTTGGAGATTAAGCCCTTATCAGATGTATGGTTTGCAAATATCTTCTCCCAATTGTTAGGTTGTCTTTTCGTTTTGTTGATGGTTTCCTTTGCTGTGCAGAAGCTTTTTAGTTTGATGTAGTCCCATTTGTTTATTTTTTCTATTGTTTCTCTTGCCCGGTCAGACATGGTGCTTGAAAAAGATGTTGTTAAGACCGATGTCGAAGAAGCGTACTGCCTATGTTTTCTTCTAGAAGTTTCATAGTTTCAGGTCTTACATTCAAGTCTTTAATCCATGTTGAGTTAATTTTTGTGTATGGTGTAAGGTAAGGGTCTACTTTCATTTTTTGCATGTGGCTATCCAGTTTATCCAACACCATTTGTTGAAGAGACTTTCTTTCTCCATTGTATGTTCTTGGCTCCTTTGTCAAAGATTAGCTGTCCATAGATGTGTGGGTTTGTTTCTGGGCTTTCTCGATTCTATTCCATTGATCTGTGTGTCTGTTTTTGTGCCAGTACCATGCTATTTTTGGTGACTATAGCTTTGTAGTATATTTTGAAATCAGGGAGTGTGATACCTCCAGCTTTGTTCTTTTTCTCAGGATTGCTTTAGCTATTTGGGGTCTTTTGTTGTTCCATATAAATTTTAGGATTCTTTGTTCTATTTATGTGAAAAATGTTGTTGGAACTTTGATAGGGATTGCATTAAATCTACAGATTGCTTTAGGAAGTATGGAAATCTTAACTATGTTAATTCTTCCAATCCAAGATCACGGAATATCTTTCCATTTCTTTGTGTCTTCTTCAATTTCTTTTCAGCAATGTTTTATAGTTTTCTGATTGTGCAGATCTTTCACATCTTTTGGTTAAGTTTATTCCCAGGTATTTTATTCTTTTTGTTGCAATTGTAAATGGGATGGTATTGTTAATTTCTCTTTCTGCTACTTCATTGTTAGTGTATAGAAATGCCACTGATTTTTGTATGTTGATTTTGTATCCTGCCACTTTACCATATTCGTTTATTACTTCTAAAAAAGTTTTCTGGTGGATTCTTTAGGTTTTTCTATATATAAAATCATGTCATCTGCAAATAGTGACAGTTTCACTTCTTCCTTTCCAATTTGGATCCCTTTTTATTTCTTTCTCTTCGCCTGATTGCTCTGGCTAGGACTTCCAGTACTATGTTAAATAGGAGTGGTGACAGTGGGCATCCTTGTCTGGTTCCTGTTCTTAGAGGGATAGCTTTCAGTTTTTTCACCATTGCACCTCAGTTAAATTTAATTCTAAGTATTTCATTGTTCTGATGTGATTGTAAGTGCGTTTGTTTACTTAATTTCTTTTTTGGATAGTATGTTGTTAGTGTATAGAAATGTAACTGATTTGTTAATGTTGATTTTGTATCTTGCAACATTACTGAATTGATTTATTAGTTCTAACAGTTTCTTGGTGGAGTCTTGAGGGTTATCTATATATAAGATCATGTCATCTGCAATGAGAGATAATTTTACTTCTTCCTTTGTGATTGGGATGCCTTTTATTTCTTTTTCTTGCCTAATTGCTCTGACTAGGACTTCCAGTACTATGTGGAATAGAAATGGTAGGAGTGGGCATCCTTGTCTTGTTCCTGATCTTAGAGGGCAAGCTTTCAACCTTTCATCATTCAGTATGATACTAGCTGTGGGCTTACCATATATACTCTTTATTATGTTGAGGTACATTCCATCTATATCTAATTTTTTGAGATTTTTTTTTATCATGAAAGGATATTGAATTTTGTCAAATGCTTTTTCTGCATCTATGGAGATGATCATGTGATTTTATTCCTTCATTCTGTTATGTGGTGTATCACATTGATTGATTTATAGATGTTGAACCATCCTTGCATCCCAGGGATAAATCCCACTTGATCATGGTGTATGATCCTTTTAATGTGCTGCTGAATTTAGTTTGTTAGTATTTTGTTCAGGATTTTTCCATCTATGTTCATCGGCACTATTGGCCTGTAATTTTCCTTTATTGTAGTGTCCTTATAAGGCTTTGGTATCGAGGGAATTCTGGCCTCATAAAACAGTTTGGGGTTGTTCTGCCCTCTTAAATTTTTTGGAAGAGGTTAAGAAGGCTTTACATTAATTCTTCTTTAAATGTTTGGAAAAATTCACCAGTGAAACCATCTTGTCCTGGGCTTTTCTGTGTTGGGAGGTTTTTGATTACCGATTCAATTTCCTTACTCATTACTCTTATTATTATTATTATTATTATTATTTGTCTTTGTTTTATTTTTTCTTTTTTTATTGTGAAATTTTTGTTGTACATTATTGTTTTTCAGTCACCATATAAATGCATCCCTTCACCCCTCGTGCCCACCCTCCATCCCCCTGCGCCCTGGTAACCACCAAACAGTTCTATCTGTCTGTGTGTTGGTTTATCTTCTGCATATGAGTGAAATCATGCAGTGTTTGTCTTTCTCTTTCTGGCTTATTTCGCTCAACATAATACCTTCCAGGTCCATCCATGTTGTTGCAAATGGGACAATTTTGTCTTTTTTATGGCTGAGTAGTATTCCATGGTGTATATATACCACATCTTCTTTATCCAATCATCTGTTGAGGGACACTTGGGTTGCATCCATGTCTTGGCTATAGTGAATAATGCTGCAATGAACATAGGGGTGCATAAACCTCTTTGGATTGTTGATTTCAGGTTCCTTGGGTAGATACCCAGTAGTGGGATAGCTGGATCATAAGGTATTTCTATTTTTAATTTTTTGAGGAATCTCCATACTGTTTTCCATTGAGGTTGCACCAGTTTGCATCCTTACTCATTGTTGGTCTTGAATGGCTTTTCTATTTCATGATCTAGTCTTGGTAGGTTGTGTGTTTCTACAAATTTATCCCTTTCTTCTAGGTTATCTAGTTTGTTGGCATATAATTGTTCATAGTAGTCTCTTATGATTTTTTTTGTATTTCTGTGATATCAGTTGTAACGTCTCCTCTTCCATTTCTGATTTTATTTGTTTGAGCTCTCTCTATTTTTTTCTTGGTAATTCTACCTAAAGGTTTGTCAATTTTGTTTATATTTTCAAAAAAATAACTCTTAGGGCTGGCCCGGTGGAGTAGCGGTTAAGTTTGTGTGCTCCACTTTGGTGGCCTGGGGTTCGTGGGTTTGGATTCCAGGCGTGGACCTACACACTGCTCATCAAGCCATGCTGTGGTGGTGTCCATATACAAAGTGGAGGAAGATTGGCACAGATGTTAGCTCAGAGACAACCTTCCTCAAGCAAAAAGAGGAAGATTGGCAACAGATGTTAGCTCAGGGAGAATCTTCCTCACCAAAAACAACAACAACAACAAACAAACAAACAAAAAAACAAAACAAACAAAAAAACCCCAAAAAACTAACTCTTAGTTTTGTTGATCTTTTCTATTGTTTTTCTAGTCTCTTTTTCTTTTATTTCTGATCTGATCTTTATTTCCTTCCTTCTGCTAACTTTGGATTTAGTTTGCTCTTCTTTTCTAGTTCCTTGAGTTGTAGAGTTAGGTTTTTAATTTAATATCTTTCTTTTTCTTAATGTAGGCATTTATTGCTAAGAGCTTACCTCTTAGAGCTGCTTTTGTTGCATCCCATAAGTTTTGCTATATTGTGTTTCCACTTTTGTGTGTCTCGAGATATTTTTGATTTCTCCTTTGACCCATTGGTTGTTCAGGGGTGTGTTGCTTAATTTCCATATGTAGGAATTTTCCAGGGAGTGGTGTCAGCGTCATGGCAAAGTGAGTTATTCCATTTGTCTCTCCCCTCTATGTTACAACCAGTAGGACATCCATTTACCAACAAAGGACTCTCTGAACAGCACAAAAGAACACCTGAGAGATCCATATATGTATAAATATGGAGGTGGGTATACTGGACCTCCAGGAGGCAGTGGAACTAGGGGAGCAGCCCCCTCCCTCTCTCCACCAGTGGTGGCAATCCAAAAGGCAGATGCTCCTGGCAGGAGTGGCGGTGCCCAGACCTGAGGTTTCAAGAAGCACACCAGCATGTTCTGGTGACCAGAGGCTGCAGGAGCAGCAGCGGTGCTCATGGCTCAGCCTCTACCCCTTCCCCAGCAGTGACAGGCGGCACCTTTGACCTGAGGCTTCAGGAGCCACAGGAGAACCTGTGACCCAGCCCCCAGTGGTGGCACCCTTACACAGGCTCTACCAGCAGTGGGGGCTGAATATAAGACCCTGGTCCCCTGGCAGTGGCAGTGACATCTGTGAGCCCAGGGGTCCCAGCAGCAGTGCTGCCAGAACCCCCAGATAACCTGGGGGCAGTAGTGCAGGTGGTGCAGAGGGAAGCAGCACCCAAGCCTGTGGAGAGCCTGCAGAGAGCCAGTGCGGGAACATGAGACCCAGGCAACCCCAGAAGAAGCAGAATTGCTTGCAGCCTGGTGACCCTGGTGGCAACACCTGTGACTGCAGTGACACTGAAAGCAGCAAGGCACCAGCAACTTCGGAGGCACAAGCAGCACAAGGAGGGCACTGACAATGCCTCTGGCAGAGGCAGTGGAGGGTGGAAAGTGCAGGCTCTCAAATACAATCAGAAGCAGCTTGGAATCAAAGTAAACAAATCCTTAGCCAAAAAAGAAAGGCATTTACTACCACAAATGTGCCAGCAGAGGATCAACTGATCAAGCATCACAAAGAACTACAGTAACATGGTAGAACAGAAAGAAAATGACAACTCTCCAGAAACCAAACTTGAAGTCACAGAAGATTGCAATCTAACTGACAGAGAATTCAAAACAGCTGTCATGAAGAAACCCAATGAGTTACAAGAAAATTCAGAAAGACAGCTCAATGAGCTCAGGAATAAAATTAATGAATGGAAGGAGTACTTCACCCAAGAGATTGAAGCTCTAAAACAAAACAAAACAAAACAGAAATTCTGGAGATGAAGAACACAATTAATGATATGGAAAATAAAGTAGAAACCATTAAAAGTAGAGCAGACCATATGGAAGAAAGAATTAGTGAACTCAAAGATAGAAGTCTAGAAATGATTCAGGTGGAAGAGGAGAGAAAACTAAGATTTTTTAAAAAGGAAAATTCTATGAGAAATATCTAACTCAATTAGGAAAAGCAACATAATGATAATGGATATCCCAGAAGGAGAAGAGAGGGAGAAAGGAGCAGAGGGCTTATTCGAAGAAATAGTAGCTGAGAACTTCCTAAACCTGGGGAAGGAACTGGTGAGACAAGGACAAGAAGCAAACAGAACAGCCAATCTTCTCAACGCAAAAGACCTTCTCCAAGGCATATTATATTAAAACTGTTGAAAGCCAATGACAAAGAAAGAATATTAAGAACAGCCAGAAGAAAATACCTTACAAAGGAACCCCATCAGGCCATCAGTGGATTTCTCAGCAGAAACTCGGCAGTCTGGGAGAGTGGAATGATATATTAAAAATATTGAAAGACAAAAGCTACAGACTAAGAATACTTGACCCAGCAAAGTTATCCTTCAGATATAAAGGAGAAATAAAGGCTTTCCCAGACAAACACAAGCTGAGGGAGTTCATTGCCACTAGACCTGCCTTACAAGAAATGTTGAAAGGAGCCTCCTACCTGAAACAAAAAGGCAAAGGTTTACAAAGCTTTGAACAAAGTGATAAATAGACAGACAGAATCAGAAAATTGCAACTCTATATCAGACTAGGTTAGTAATCAGTTAATTATAACATAAAGGCTAAAGGGAAAGAAAGCATCAAAAATAACTATGACCGCTTCAATTTTGTAGGAAACTCACAACACAAAAAAAGGTAATTTGTGACAACAAAAACATAGAAAGGGAAGAGGAAAAGGATGGAACCTGCATAGGCTAATGGAGATAAGATGCTATCAGCAGAAAAAGAACTGTCTCATCTATGAGATCTTTTATACAAACCTCATGGTAACCACAAAACAAAAAATCAGAGCAGAGTCACATAACATAAATAAAGAGGAAACTGAGAAAAACATCACATAAAACCACCAAACTGAAATGGCAGAAATAAATACAAGGAAAAAGAAATGATGGAAATATACAATAACCAGAAAAAAAGAAAAGATAAAATGGCAGCATTAAGCCCTCATATATCAATAATAACTCTAAATGTAAACGGATTTAATTCACCATTCAAAAGACACAGAGAGGCTGGATGGATTAAAAAGCAAGACCCAACAATATGCTGCCTCCAGGAGACCCATCTCAGCTCTAAAGACAAACATAGGCTCAAAGTGAAGGGATGGAATATGATACTCACAGCAGATGGCAACCAAAAGAAAGTGGGTGTGACCATACTTATATCAGACAAAATAGACTTCAAGCCAAAAAAAAAAAAAAAAAACACAAGAGACAAAGATGGACATTAAATAATGAGAAAGGAGACAGTCCATCAAGAAGACATAACATTTATTAATATATATGTACCTAACATAGGAGCATCAAAGTATATAAAGCAACTATTAACAGACCTAAAAGGGAGAAATTGACAGCAACACAATGATAGTAGAGGACTTTAATACCTCACTAAGACCAGTGGATAGATCATCCAGACAGAAAGTCAACAAGGAAACATTGGCTTTAAATGAAACACTATATATATATATATATATATATATATATATATATATATATATACACACACACACACACCATTCCATCCCAAAGCAGATGGAATATTCTCAAAAATAGACCATGTTTTGGGAAACAAAACAAGCCTCAATAAATTTAAGAAGATTGAAATCATATCAAACATCTTTTCTGACCGCGTTGGTATGAAACTAGAAATTAACTACAAGAAGAAAGCTGGAAAAGTCACAAATATGTGGACACTAAACAACATGCTACTATTGGATCAATGAAGGAATCAAAGGAGAAATCAAAAATACCTGGAGACAATTGAAAACCAAAACACAACAAACCAAAACATATGGGAAGCAGAAAAGCAGTACTAAGAGGGAAGTTTATAGCAATACAGGCCTACCTCAAGAAACAAGAAAGATCTCAAATAAAAACTCTAACTCTGTATGTAAAAGAACTAAAAAAAGGAGAATAAATGAAGCCCAAAGTCAGTAGAAGGAAGGAAATAATAAAAATCAGAGCTGAAATAAATGAAATAGAGACTAAAAAGACAATAGGAAGGATCCATGAAACTAAGAGCTGATTCTTTGAAAAGATAAACAAAATTGACAAACTCTTGTCTAGACTCACTAAAAAAAGAGAGAAGGCTCAAATAAAATTAGAATTGAAAGACGAGAAATAACAAAGGATACCACAGAAATACAAAGGACTATAAGAGAATACTATGAGAAGCTATATGCTAGTTGGATAACCTAGAAGAAATGGATAAATTCTTAGAATCATACAACCTCCCAAAACTGAACCAAGAAGAAATAAGGAATCTGAATAGACCAATCACAAGTAAAGAGATTGAAACCATAATCAAAAATCTCCCAAAAAACAAAAGTCCAGGACCATACAGTTTCTCTGGTGAATGCTACCAAACATTCAAAGAAGATTTAATACATATCGTCTCAAACTCTTCCAAGAAATTGAAGAGGATGGGATGCTTCCTAACTCATTCTACAAGGCCAACACTACCCTGATACCAAAACCAGACAAGGACAACACAAAAAGGGAAAATTATAGGTCAATATCACTGATGAACATGGATGTGAAAATCTTCAATAAAATATTAGCAAATTGAATGCAACAATACATTAAAAGGAACATGCACCACGATCAAGTGGGATTTATTCCAGGGATACAGGTATGGTTCAACATCCACAAATCAATCAATGTGATACAGTGCATTAACAAAATGAAGAATAAAAATCACATGTTTATCTCAATAGATGCAGAGAAAGCATTTGACAAGATTCAGCATAAATTTATGATAAAAACTCTCAAGCAAATGGGTATAGAAGGAAAGTACCTCAACATAATGAAGGCCATATATGACAAACCCACAATCAACATCATACTCAGTGGTAAAACTGAAAGCTATTCCTCCAAGGAGAGGAACAGGACAAGAATGCCCACTCTCACCATTCTTATTCAACATAGTACTGGAAGTCCTAGCCAGAGCAATTAGGCAAGGAAAAGAAATAAAAGGGATCCAAATTGGAAAGGAAGAAGTAAAACTGTAACTATTTGTGGATGACATGACTTTACATATAGAAAACCCGAAAGAATCCACCAGAAAACTATTAGAAACAATTAATGAACACAGTAAAGTTGCAGGGTACAAAATCTTCGTACAAAAATCAGTGACATTTCTATGCACTAACAATAAACTAGCAGAAAGAGAACTCAAGAATACAATCCCATTTACAATCACAACAAAATGAATAAAATACCTAGGAGTAAATTTAACCAAGGAGGTGAAAGACCTATTCACTGAAAACTATAAGACATTAGTGAAATAAATTGAAGAGGACAAAAAGAAATGGGAAGATATTCCATGTTCATGGATTTGAAGAATAAACAAAGTTAAAATGTCCATATTACATAAAGCAATCTGCAGATTCAATGCAATCCCAATCAGAATCCCAATGACATTTTTCACAGAAATAGAACAAAGAATCCTGAAATTTATATGGAACAACCAAAGACCCCAAATAGCCAAAGCAATCCTGAGGAAAAATAAACCAAAGCTGGAGGTATTTCATTCTCTGATTTCAAAATATACTACAAAGCTATAGCAATCAAAACAGCATGGTACTGGCACAAAAACAGACACACAGATCAATGGAACAGAATTGAGAGCCAAGAAGTTAACCCACGCATCTAGGGACAGCTAATTTTCAACAAAGGAGCCAAGAACATACAAGGGAGAAAGGAAAGTCTCTTCAATAAGTGGTGTTGAGAAAACTGGACAGCCACATGCAAAAGAATGAAAGTAGACCATTATCTTACACCATATACCAAAATTAACTCAAAATGGATTAAAGACTTGAATGTAAGACCAGAAACCATAAAACTCCTAGAAGAAAACATAGGCAGTACACTCTTTGACATCAGTCTTAGCAGTATCTTTTTGAAACTCAGGCAAGGAGGAAAAAAGAAACAAATGGGACTGCATCGAACTAAAAATCTTCTACTCAGGAAAGGAAACCATCAACAAAATGAAAAGACAACCCACCAACTGGGAGAAAATATTTGCAAATCATACATCTGATAAGGGGTTAATAACCAAAATATATAAAGAACTCATACAACTAAACAAACAAAAATAAACAACGTGATCAAAAAATGGGCAGAGGATATGAACATTTTTCCAAAGAACATATATAGGTGGCCAATAGGCACATGAAAAGATGTTCAACATTGCTAATTATTAGGGAAATGCACACCAAAACTACAATGAGATCTCACCTCACACCTATCAGAATGGCTATTTTTAAAAAGACGAGAAATAACAAGTGTTGGAGAGGATGTGGAGAAAAAGGAACCCTTATACACTCCTGGTGGGAATGCAAATTGGTACAGCCATTATGGAAAACAGTATGGATATTTCTCAAAAAATTAAAAATAGCCAGTTATTCCACTTCTGAATATTTATCCAAAGAACACGAAAACTCTAATGCAAAAAGATATATGCACCCCTATGTTCATTGCAGCATTATTCATAATAGCCAAGACTTGGAAACAACCTAAGTGCCCATCAGTGAATGAATGGATAGAGAAGATGTGGTATATATACACAATGGAATACTACTCAGCCATAAAAAAGATGAAATTGTGCCATTTGTGATGACATGGATGGACTTTGTGGGTATTATGCTAAGTGAAATAAGTCAGACAGAGAAAGACACCTACTATATGGCTACATTCATCTGTGGTAGATAAACAAACAAATAGATATGGAGAACAGATTGGCGGTTAGCAGAGGGGAAGGAGATTAGGGGAGGGCAAAAGGGTAAAGGGGCACATATGTATGGTGATAGATGAAAACTAGACCTTTGGTGGTGAACAAAGAGTAGTCTATACAGAAGTAAAAATATAATGATGTACACCTGAAATTTATATAATGTTATAGATCAATATGAACTCAATAAAATAAATTTTAAAAAGAAGAGGAGGGGAGAGAACTCTCTCTCTCCACACGCATGCCCTGGAGGAAAGGTCACGTGAGCACACAGTGAGAAGTTGGCCATCTGCAAGCCAGGAAGAGAGAACCAGAACTCAACCATGCTGTCATCCTGATCTCAGACTTCCAACCTCCAGAACTGTGAAAAATAAATTACTGTTTTTTTTTTTTAAAGAACATAAAGCATGTTAAAAGGATGTTGATCTCTGACATCTCATGGAAATTCCTCCTCCTTTCTGTCCCTCATAACTCTCAGTAAAACATCAATTTCTCAGAAAAAAAGGCAATTTTCCAATTTTCCTCTTGTTATTGATGTCTAGTTTCATACCATTGTAGTTGGAAAAGATACTTGATTTCAGTCTTCTTAAATTTGTTAAGACTTGCTTTGTACCTTACATATGATCTATACTAGAGAATGTTCCATGTGTGCTCGAGAAGAATGTGTGTTCTGCTGCTCTGAGATGGAATGTTCTCTATATGTCTGTTAGGTCCATTTGGTCTAAAGTATAGTGCAAATCCAATGTTTCCTTATTGATTTTATGTCTGGATGATCTATCCATTGTTGAAAGTGGAGTATTGAAGTCCCCTTTTGTGTCAGGATTTCCTTTCCTCTTCATTTCTTCATGTGCATTTGAGTTACTAGGTGTTATTTCTTTTTAACCAGAAAGTCTTCCCCTAGTATTTCTGGTAAGTTAGGTCCACTAGGAACAAATTCCTTCGCTCTTTACCTGAGAATGTCTTTATTTTAACTTCATTTTTGAAGTCTAGTTTTTCTGGATATAGAATTATTGGTTGACAATTTTTTTTCTTTCAACAATTTGAAAATGTCATCCATTGCCTTCTGGCTTTCCGTTGAGTCTGATGAGGTGTCAGCCATTAAGTGAATTGTTGTTCCCTTGTACATGATGAATTTTTTTTCTCTTGCTGCTTTCAAGATTTTTCTCTATGGCTTTCAACAGGTTGACTATGGTCTGTCTAGGTATGGATACCTTTCTGTTTGTCCTATTTGGGGTTTGTTGTGCTCCCTGGTTCTTTAGATTAATGTTTTTCATCAAATTTGGGAAGGTTTCAGCCATTATTTTTTCATTTATTTTTTTTTTCTGCCCCTTTCTTTCATTCCTTTCCTCCTGGGAGTCTCATTACACTTAAGTTGGTACACTTGATGGCATCCACCAGGTATATCCACCATATGAGACTCTGTTAATTTTTCTTCAATTTGTTTTTCTTTCTTTTCTTTGGATTTGATAATTTCTATTGGTTTGTCTTTGAGTTTACTGATTCTTTCCTCTTTCATCTCATATCCACTCTTGAGTCCACCTAGTGGATTTTTCTATGTCAGTTCTTATATTTTTTAACTCTAGACTTCCTATTTGGTTAATATAGTTTCTATTTCTCCATTGATATTCTGCATTTGTTGAATTGTCATATTTTTCTTTAATTATTCGAGCATAGTTTTATATACTTCTTTGAACATGTTTATAATAGCTGCTTTGAAGCCTTTGACTGCTGAATTGAATATCTAGGCCCCCTCAAAGTCAGATTCTATTGACTACTTTTACTCGTGAGTTTGGGTCATACTTTCCATTTTCTTTCTGTCAAGTCATCAAGCAATTCCTAGGCAGCAGCACTGTGGCTGCTAGGTTGGCTTGCCACATTTCCATAGATTCAATTTGTAAGGAGACAATGAGCTCAAATTGATTCAGAGAGTTTGTTACTTACACAGTCAGCAAAAACAAGATCAGCATGGTGTCAGATCATGTCTCTAGTTCCACAGGATGACACCAAACTAGAGGGACCAAATGACAGGTGATACAGGCAGTGGATCACTCTGCCATTGAGGAGTCACTTCTAAAATTACAGCCAAGCAGATTGATAGACTCGTATAGAATCCTGAAGCTGTAACCTAAGGGCAGACAAGGTCAAAAGTTCTATGCTCAACTGCAACTAGGGAGATAGATAAGAAATGGCCTTGCTGAAGTCTCTCATAAGATATGGATGAGAAACTTCCTCACAGCAGCTCCATACCAGGCTTCTTCTCCGTGCCCCAGGAGAATCACAGGGTATAGTGCCAAGACCTAGGTCACACTGTAGTCAGTCCTTGCCTATGTATCGTATGTGGAGATGTGCAAGATCATCAGGGTGCCACACAGAATTTCTTAACCCCTACAGTTTGCATGTTTTTGTTTTTTGGTTGAAAAATGGACATTTTAGATGATATAAGAACTCTGGATTCTGAGCTTTTTCTGAGCATTTTTTTTCGTTTTGTTTTGCTCTGTTTTAATGACTTTCCTGGACCTAAACTGTTGAATCTATTGCTTCCACAATCTATGCAACCCATGGGGTAAAGCTGCTGTTTTCTCTCCTCATATTTTAAAAGTTCTTATTTTATTTATTAACCTTGTTTCCTAGTGTCTGTATATCTTAGTGGTCAGCCAATGATTTTGGCAGAGATTGTGCTCAAACTTATTGAGCCCAAAACACTTCCACCATTTGCAGATTGATCTGTGTGTGGGTTGGGAGTGCATTCCAAGTTCAGACAGCTTTCAAATCTTCCTTGGCTTTCATTTTCTGCTGGTCTCTCTTGAGTCTCCCCTGCTCATGCATGTAATTTCCTAGTCAGCCAGGGCTGAGTGGAAATCTTATTTTACCCTTTCATGACTCTCTTATTTCCAAGGTTTTTCTGTTGACTTTCTGGATGGCTCACTGCTCACCCCAACTATGATCACAACCTCAGGTTATTCAAACTGTGGCTTTCCTCTATTAGTTTCCTATCAAATTCTCCACTTTCAGCTGAAAAAGCCTGACTTTTGCTCCCTGCTCCAAATCAAGACCACCTCCTGTGGCAACACAGCTGGCAGCCCTGCACTGGTAACGTACTGATCTTGCCTAATTAAGGGGATGGGCAAGAAGGTTGCAGATTCCTGCTGTTCTTAGCTGAAGTTGTAACAGTTCATCGTCTGCCTTTGGTCACTTTCCAGAGCCCTGCGATGGTTGTTTTTGATAACTTTGTCTAGTTTTGTACTTGATGTTCTGTGGATAGAATTTGTCAACCTCTTCACTCTGTCGTAGTGGGAATTCCATATACATCATCTTCATTTTTGAACGATATTTTCACTGGGTATATGGACTTCTAGGTTGGAAATTATTTTCTTTCAGCACTTTAAATATGTGATTTTCTCATTTTCTGGCTTCCACTGTTTCTGTGGAGAATTCAGCTGTTCATCTTAGTCTTGTTCCTTTCCCCTCCTTTTTTCCTCTGGCTTCTATTAAGATTTTCTCTTTGTATTTCAGCAGTCTTACTACAATGTGCCTAGATATGGTTTTCTTTGTATTTATCTTGCTTGACCTTTACTGACCTTCTTGATTCTGTGGCTTGATGTCGTTCATTAACTTGAAAAATTCAAATTCTAATATTGACTCTGCTCCATTGTCTCTGTCTCCTTCTGAGACTCCATTTATATGTATGTTAGACCTCTTGGCCGTGTTCCACATGCCTTTTGCACTCTTCAGTTTTTTTAAAAAATCTATTTTTTGTGTTTCGGTTTAGATACTTTCCTTTGGCCAGTCATCCATTGAGTTCTTAATTTCAAATATTGGAATTTTCAGTTTTAGGATGTCCATTTGATTATTTTTTATATTCCAATTCTCTATGAAAATCTCCGTCTTCTCTATTTTTCTGAACATATTAATGATAGTTATTTTAAAGTCATTTCCTGCTCGTTCTAATACCTGGTCACCCCTCAGTCTGCTACTCTTTGTTATCTGGTTTTTCTATTGGTTATTTGGTCACACAATCCTGTCAATTCTCATGCCTAGTAATTTTGGTTGAGTCCCAAACATTGTGTAAAAAATACCGTAGATGCTCTAGATGAGGTTGTCTTCCACCAGAAAGGGTGAAGCATTTTCTCTGCTGATCACTGTACTCTGTCTAATCAGGGACTGGTCTATGTTGATGCCAGGTTGCAGTCTTCTTCTGGTTCACTAGGGCTTTTGATTGACAGCCCTAGTGGGTATGGGTCTTTGTCTTCTCAGCACTGAGAGACTGCAGAAGTTTCTACTCTGATATTTAAGAAAAATTGTAGTAAAATACACATAATACAAAATTCACTATTTTAACCACTTTACAGTATACAATTCAGTGGCCTTTAGTACATTCACGATGTTGTGCATCCATCATTGCTATCTAGTTTCAGAACTTCTTCATCACCCCAAATGGGAAACCCCATACCATTAAGCAGTCACTCCCCAGTCCTCCCTACCATTAGCCCCTAGCAACCACTAATCTGCTTTCTATGTCTATGGATTTACCTATTCTGGATATTTCATATAAATAGAATCACACAATATGTGGTCCTTTGTGTCTGGCTTCTTACACTTACCATAATGTTTTCAAAATTCATCTATATTGTAGCATGTATCAATACTTCATTCCTTTTTATGGCTGAAGAATACTCCATTGTATGGATAGACCACATTTTGCTTATCCATTCATCAGTTATTGACATTTGAGGTGTTTCTACCTTTTGGCTATTGCAAATAGTACTGCATTGAATATTCTTGTACAAGTTTTTGTTTGAATGTCTGTTTTCATGTATTTTGGGTATATACCTAGAAGTGAAATTTTTGAGTCATGTGGTAATTCTATGTTTAACGTATTGAGGAAATGGCAAACTGTCTTCCATAATGGCTGCACAATTTTACATTCCCACCAGCAATGTATTATGAAGGTTCCACTTGTTCCTCATCCTAGCTAACACTTGTTATTGTCTGTCTTTTTAAATATAGCCATCCTAGTGGATATGAAGTGGTATCACATTCTGGTTTTGATTTACATTTCTTGATGGCTCATTATTTTGAACATTTTTTCATGTGCTTATTGGGCATTTGTATGTCCTCTTTGGAGAAATATCTATTCAGACCTTTTCCTTCATTTAAAATTAGGTTGTTTTTCTTTTTAATATTGAGTTGTAATAGTTCTTTATATATTCAGGATAGTAGGCCCTTATTAGATATATGATTTGCACAATGTTATACCATTATGTAGGTTGTCTTTTCATTTTCTTGATGATGTCCCTTGAAGCACAAAATTTTTAATTTTGATGATGATGTCTAGTCTATCTATTTTTTTGTATTCCCCTTGTACTTTTGGTGTCATATCTAAGAAACAATTTTCCAATCCAAGATCATAGTTTTACACCTTTGTTTTCTTCTATGAGTTTTGTAGTTTTATCTCTTAAATTTAGGTCCATGATCAATTTGGATTTAATTTTTGTGTATGGTGTGAGGTAGGGGTCCAAATTTATTCTTTTGTATGTAGATATTCAGTTGTCCCAGAACCATTTGTTGAAAAGATTATGTTTTCCCCATTGAATTGTCTTGGCATCTTTGTTGAAAATCAATCGACCATAAATGTGAGGGTTTATTTCTGGACTCTCAATTCTATTCCACTTGATCTATATGTCTGTCCTTATTCCAGTACCGCACACTCTTGATTGCTGTAGCTAGTCCTCCAAGTTTGTTCTTTTTCAAGATCGTTTTGTATATTCTTGGTCTCTTTAATTACCATATGAATTTCAGTATCAGTTTGTCAATTTCTGCAAAGAATTCGTCTGGGATTTTGATAAGGATTGAATTGAATCCATATATTAATTTGTGGAGTATTGCCATCATAACAATATTAAGTCTTCAGCTCCATGAACATGGGATGTCATTCAATTTCTTTCAAAAATATTTTGTAGTTTTCAGACTGTAAGTTTTGCACTTCCTTTGTCAAATTCATTCATACGTATTTTGTTGTTTTTGATGCCATGTAGGTGGAATGGTTTTCCTAATTTAATTTTCAGATCATTCATTCCAAGTGTATAGAAATACAATTGATGTTCGTATATAGATCTTGTAATCTTCTATCTTGCTGAACTCAGTTATAATGGTTTTTTAGTGGTTTCCTTAGAATTTTCTACTTGCAGGATCATGTCACCTGCAAATAAAGATAGTTTGACTTCTTCCTTCCAATATGGCTGCCTTTTATTTCTTTTTCTGGCCTTAGTGCACTGGCAAGAACCTCTAGTACAATGTTGAATAGAAAAGTAAAGAGCTGACATCTTTGGCTTGTTCTTGATCTTAAGGAGAAAGCTTTCAGTCTTTCATCATTCACCAGGATGTTAACTGTGAGCTTTTCATACCTGCTGTTTATCATGTTGATGAACTTCCCTTATATTCCTAGTTTGTTGAATATTTTTATCATGAAGGGTTTTGGACTTTGTCCAATGCTTTTTCTGTGTTTATTGAGATTATCACGTGGTTTTTGTCCTCTATTCTATTGAGATGCTGTAAGTATCTCTTGAGCTGAGGATCAACTGAATGCTTGAGGTCCCCTGTTGTGGACTGAATAGTGACCCCCAAAAAGATATGTTCAAGTCCTAACCCATGGTACCTGTGAACATGACCTTATTTGGAAATAGGGTCTTTGCAGATGTAATCAAGTAAAGATCAGGTCATACTGAAGTAGGGTGTGCCATAAATCCAATATGACTGATGTCCTTAGAAGAGGAGAAGAGAGAGACACTGACACAGAGAGGATAATACCAGTGAAGATTAAGGCAAAGATTGAAGTGATGCATCTACAAACCAAGGAATGCCAAGGATTGTTGGCAACCACCTGAAACTAGGTGAAAGGCATGGAACAGATTCTTTCCTAGAGCCTTCATAGAGAGTATGGCTTGCCAACATCTTGATTTTGGACCTCTGGCCTCCTGAAATGTGTAAGAACACATTTCTGTTGTTGTAAGCCCCTAAGTTTGTTGTGCTTTGTAACAGCAGCCTTAGCAAACTAATACATCCCACAGGTCTCCAATTTTGTCACTTCCGCTCTACTTGACGACTTAAAGCTCTGCTGATTTCTCTGCTTCCTAGCAGCAACCCTCAGCCTCTATCTGCACTGAGATCTGAAATTATTCCCAGGAAAAAAGTGGTTGTAGATGATCATTGTAAATTCACCACTCCCTCCAGGGCTTTTACTCATGTTTGTTGTGTTTTCAGGGCCCCTCCTTTAGCAGGTCTTTGTTTCCCAAGCACTGTGAGACCGCAGAAAATGCCTATCACTGCTCAGCTTAGGTCTGTAGCCTCCCACCCCGTGCAGCTTCAGAACTATGCCAATATCTTGGGGAAGAGTAGCTGTGGGTTTGAGGGCCCCAAAGTCTCCAATTTTGTCACTACAGCCCCTCATAACTGCTAAACGCTCTGCTGGTTTTTCTGAACCTTAGCAATAGCCTTTGCCTGGGTCAAGTTCAGATTCTCAGCATCTAGCCTTCAACTATAGCTAGCATATTCCTTTAAGCAAAAAGCAGCTGCAGTTCCTCGGCTCAAGTCTGAAAGTTTCTCCCTGCCTTAGTCTGCTTGGGCTGCTATAACAAAAATGCCACAGACTGAGTGGCTTATAAACAACAGACATTTATTTCTCACAGTTTCAGAGAAGTCTGAGATCAAGGTGCTGGCAGATTCAGTGTCTGGTGGGCCTGCTTCCTGGTTAATAGACAGCCATCTTCTCATTGTGTTCTCACATGGCGAAAGGGGTGAGGGAGCTCTTTGGGGTCCCTTTCATAAGGGAGCTAATCCTACTCATGTGGGCTCCACCCTCATGACCTAATCACCTCCCAAAGGCCCCACCTCCAAATACCATCACATTGGGGATTAGGTTTCAACATATGAATTTTGTGGGGACACAAACATGCAGTGTATAGTACTCCCCTCTCTGGAATCTTAGTCCTTTTAGTTCTTATTGTTTCTGTAGTTCCCTGCCTTTAAAAATATGATTTTATAATTTATCAGCATTTATAATTGTTCTTAGTGAGAGTGTTGTTTTGGTTATCTGATCTGTGTAATAAGCTACTTGCAATTATTCTAACTTAAAATAACAGCCGTGGTATTATATTTTACAATATTTTGGGTCAGAAATTGAGCAGGGCTCACCTGGCCAATTCTGCTCTTTGCGATATCAACTGTGGTCATTTGGTGGTATTCAGATGGTGACTGGTCTTGTCTGGAAGGTCCAAGATGCTTTTACTCTAAAGGTGATCATTGTCACCTACCTTTTTCTCCCCTCTTTCATATCCAATTCATTTACCAGTTATGTGCCACTTATCTTCAAAATATCTCTTGAATTCATCAACTTTTCTCCATACCACTGCTGTCAACCTAGTTCAGGCCATAATCGTCTCTCTTCTGAAAGCTATTGACAGTAAAGTTGCTGGTCTCTTAGCCTTCAGCATAGTCCCCCTCAAATCTATTTTCCAGATTGATCTTAAAACATAAATAAGATCATCTTACTTCCTTGTTTGAAACTCTTCTATGCCTTCCATTGCACTTCAAACTGAACTACAAACTCATTTCTATGGCCTACGAGGCTCTGCCTCATCTAGGAACTACCATTTCACTCACTGAGCTCCAGTTTATTTATGCATATATTCCACAAATATTAATTGGGTGTCTTCTATTGCTAGGCACTAGGCCTGTAGTGGTGAAAAATCCAGACAGAATTTGCTCATGGAACAATTTCTTATGGAGCATATATGCCTGTGGAGGGGACAGATAATAAATGGTGTGGTAAATGGCAATAATTACTAAGGGAAGAGACCATAGAAGAGAGATAAGAGGTTGGGGTGTGTGTCTTTTTAGATATAGTGACCAGGGAAAACCTTGCTGAGAAGCAGTCATTTGAGCAAAGACTTGAAAGAAGTGATGGAGCAAACCACATGGATATTTGGGGAAGAAAATCTGAACATACATATAATAAGTATAGAGATTGAATCAGTAATAAAAAATGTCCCATCAAAGAAAAGTACATGACCAGATGGCTTCACTGGAGGATTCTACCAAACATTTAAGGGAGAATTAACATCGATCCTTCTCCAACTCAAAAAATAGAAGAGCGAACAGTTCTTAACTCATTCTATGAAGCCAGCATTATCCTGATACCAAAGCCAGATAAAGACATCACAAGAAAAGAAAACCACAGATCAACATGTCTTATGAATATAGGTGCAAAAATCCTCAACATAATACCACCAAACTGAATTCAGCAGCATATTACAAGAATTAGACACAGCCTGACCAAGTGAGATTTATCCTAGGAATGCAAGGATGGTTCCACATGCGAAAATCTATCAAAGAATCAATGTAATAACACCACATTAATAGAACAAAGGAAAAAAACCTACATGATCATCTCAAGTGACTCAGAAAAAAATTTTGACAAAATCCAACACAGTTTCATGATAAAAACATTAAAAAAGCTAGGAATATAAAGAAACTTTCTAAACATGATAAAGGGCATTTATGAAAAACCTTCTGCTAAGATCATACTCAATGATGAGAGACTGAAAGTTTTCCTTCTAAGATCAAGAACAAGACAAGGATGCCCACATTCACCACTTCTATTCAACATTGTACTGGAAGTTCTAGCCAGAGCAGTTAGGCAACAAAAAGAGATAAAAGACATCCAAATTGGAAAGGAAAAAGTAAAACTATCTCTATTAGAGATGACATGATCTTATATATAGAAAATTCCAAGGACTCCACAAAAAACTTCTAGAGATAATACATGAATTATGCAAAGTTGCAGATTACAAGATCAACATGCAAAAATCAGTTGTTTTTCTATATGCCAGGAATGAATAATCTGAAAATGAAATTAAGAAAACAGTTCCACTTACAATAGTATCAAAAAGAATAAAATACATAGAACTAAATTTAACCAAGGGGGTGCAAGACTTGTACACGAAAACCACAAAACATTGCTGAAAGAAATTAAAGAAGACCTAAATAAATGGAAAGACATCCAATTTAGGTAGCTGATCCATTTTGAGTCAATTTTTGTATATGGTGTTGGGTAGGGGTCCAACTTCATTCTTTTGCATGTGGATATCCAGTTGTCCCAGCACCAGTCGTTGAAGAGACAATTCTTTTCTCATTGAATTGTCTTGGCACCCATGACAAAAATCAATTGGCCATGGATGTATGGGTTTATTTCTGGACTCTCTGGTTTGGAAGATTTAATTTAGTTAAGGTGGCAATACCACCCAAAATGATCTAAAGATTCAAGACAATATCTATATAAATTCCAATGAATTTCTTTTTATTTTTTCTGAAATAGAAATTCCAATCCTTAAATTCATGTGGATTTGCAAGGGGCCCTGAATAGCCAAAACAATCTGGAAAAAGAAGAACAAAGTTGGAGGACACATACTTCCTGATTTCAAAACTTATTTCAAAGCTACAGTAATCAAAACAGTGTGCTAGTGGCATAAGGATAGACATATAGACAAATGGAATGGAATTGAGAGTCCAGATGGTGCCAGGAGGAACATCAGAAGCTTCATCCAGATGCTTCAGTCTTCCACTCCAAATGCTCTGAAAAGGGCAAGACATGGCAGAGGCAGACACAGCTCATTTTCCACTAAACAGAAAAGAAAACAATGCAAGGATCCTAATGCATTCAAGAGCCCTATGTCCATTTCTTTCCTTTGTGCTGAGTATCACATTCTAGTCAAGGAGAGCTTCCTGCCCTTTCCATGGGAGATGCTACAAAGAAACTGAGAGAAATGAGCAGATAATAAAGTTGTTCAGATGGAGAAAAATATATAATGGATATTATTGCCTTTGTGGTTAACAGATACCTAATGTAAAGAAAGCAGAGTCAGGGCGGAGTCAAGATGGCGGCATAGGCAGACTCTGAACTCACCTCCTCCCGTGGACACAGCCAATTTACAACTACTCGTGGAAAAATTACCTCTGAGACAGAACTGAAAACTGGATAAGAGGAACTCCTGCAACAACGGACAATCCTAACTGGGGTAGAAGAGGCAGAGACTCCCTTCTGGAGAGGAAAAACACCGCCTTCACAAGCCGCCAGCTTCACGGCCGCCGGGAGCAGCTCACAGGTACGCAGCCTCCCTGGAGGCGCGGGGTCCTGAGCCGGGGAGCGCCCCCGCTGTGGGCATTTTGTGGACCCAGCACAATCGACACCAGTGGCATAATATCTGACTTTGCCTGCTACTAAAGCATTGGGTAGCACCCCCAGAAAACCCGGTTCACAAAGAAACTAAAACTGGCTCTTAAAGGGCCCGTGCACAAACTCACCTGTTCCAGAAAGCATCCTAAAATCACCAGAAAGAAAGGTACACAGTGCTTCGGTGACAAGAGACTCACCTAATAGGCCCTGAGTGCATCACGGTGAGGGGTGAGACCTCTCCAGGGACTGGGACATTGGCGGCGGCCATTGTTGTGGCCTGGTGTGGGCGTGCTGACACAGACGCCATTGGAGTTCTCCCTGAGACCTGCTAGCCCAGGGTCTGCTCCACCCGCTAGAGCACCGATTTAATCCAGCTCAGCCAGGGCAGGCAGCCCACCCTAGAGACTGGCCCCACCCAACAACAAGCCCTCAGGCAACTTGTGGGCCTGCATAGATTGGTGACTGGATTCTCTGCAGCCTGGCAACTGAGCTGACTTGAGCGGGGCAGGGTGTGCACAAGGAGCGGGTGGAGAGTGTGGGGTGGTGGCGGAGTGTGTGGGGCTCCCGCCGTGGAGAGACTGGGTCCGCTTGGGGAGGTCGGGGCGCTCACATGGGGCAGGACTGTGTTGACTGTGTGTGTGGACCTGTGGGCAACAGGGCTTCTCAGCTGCAGAAGACTTGTGCTTCTCAAAGACCCACATAGGAGGTTTGCCCCACCTTCCAAAACCTGAAACAATTGGGTGCTCCTGTGCCTGAGGCCAGCCCCACCCAGCTGCAATCCTCAGAGAGCTGACAAGAGACCTAATAGGCTAGAGGTTTACAGCAATTCTAAGGCCCTGAGCCTAACAACCTGCCACACTGGGGGCCTACTCAGTTAAAAGAAATACTGCAACAAAAATGTGGTATTAGAACTTACAGCCAACTGTGCTGGGGCTCCCCACACCTGATAAAGAGACTGAAGGGCCCACAACAACTACAAGCAGCTGAGCATTACAACAGCTGGCCAGGAGCATAACTCAGCCTCCCTGGGCGCCTATAGGGAGAGCTAACAGGCCACAATATAAGGACACATGTAGCCCACATAGGGGCCACCCCTGGAACATTGAGAACTGAGGGAAGCACACTGGAAGCCTCCTAAGGCATCACTTACATAAGGTCACCTATCCAAGAGCAGGAGACGTAGCTGACCTACCTAATACGTAGACACAAGCACAGGGAAAGAGGCAAAGTGAGGAGGCAAAAGAATACATTCCAAGTAAGGGAACAGGACAAAACCCCAGAAAAGGAACTAAGTGAAACAGAAATGAGCAACCTACCTGACAGAGAGTTCAAACTAAGAGTGTTAAGGATGCTCACTGATCTGGGGAGAAGAATAGATGAACTCAGTGAGAATGTCAACAAAGAAATGGAAGATATAAAAAAGAACCAATCAGAAATGAAGAATACAATACTGGAAATGAAAAACTCATTAGAGGGACTCAAAAGCAGAGTAGAGGATACAGAAGAACGGATCAGTGAGCTGGAAGAAAGACTAGAAGAAATTACCCAAGGTGAACAGGTAAAAGAGAAAAGAATTAAAAAGAGTGAGGACAGTCTAAGGGACCTCTGGGACAACATCAAGCACACTAATATCCGTGTTATAGGTGTCCCGGAAGGAGAAGAGCGAGACAAGGGGGCAGAGAATCTATTTCAAGAAATAATAGATGAAAACTTCCCTAACCTAAGGAAGGAAACAGACATCCAGGTACAGGATGCACAGAGAGCCCCAAACAAGATAAACCCAAAGAGGCCCACACCAAGACACATCATAATCAAAATGTCCAGAATTAAAGATAAAGAAAGAATCCTAAAAGCCGCAAGAGAATGTCAAGTTACATACAAAGGAAACCCCATAAGGCTATCAGCTGACTTCTCAGCAGAAACCTTACAGGCTAGAAGAGAATGGCACGATATATTTAAAGTGCTAAAAGGAAAAAACTTACAGCCAAGAATACTCTACCCAGCAAGGTTATCATTCAAAATGGAAGGAGAGATCAAAATTTTCCCAGATAAGCAAAAATTAAAGGAGTTTGTCACCAAGAAACCAGTGTTACAAGAAATGTTAAAGGGACTGATTTAAGGGGAAAAGAGAAGACCACAAATAGGAAAAATTATCTATTTCCACGATTAGAACGTAATGGATACAAATGCACAAAAAAGAGGTTAGATATGATATCAATAACATAAAAGGAGGGAGGAGGGTAGTGAAAGAGTACAGCTTTCAGACAGAGGTCAAACTAAAGTGACCATCAATTCTGTATAGAAGAAGTAAGGAACAGAGAAGGACTACTAAAACACTGAGGAAAAAAAAAAAAGTTAAAAAATGGCAGTAAGTACATACTTATCAATAGCTACTTTAAACGTCAATGGACTAAATGCCCCAATTAAAAGGCATAGGATGGCTGACTGGATAAAAAAACAAGACCCATATATATGCTGCATACAAGAGACACACTTCAGACCTAAAGACACTCACAAACTGAAAGTGAAGGGATGGAAAAAGATACTCCACGCAAATGGCAATGAAAAGAAAGCTGGGGTAGCAGTACTCATATCAGACAAAATAGACTTTAAAAGAAAACTGTAAAAGAGACAAAGAAGGGCATTACATAATGATCAAGGGAACAATCCAACAAGAGGATATAACACTTGTAAATATCTACGCACCCAATGTAGGTGCACCTAAATATATAAAGCAATTATTAACAGACATAAAAACAGAAATAGACAGTAACACAATAATAGTAGGGGACTTTAACACTCCACTTACACCAACAGATAGATCATCCAAACAGAAGATCAATAAGGAAACATTGGCCTTAAACGACACCTTAGAACAGATGGACCTAGTAGATATATACAGAGCATTCCATCCAAAAACCGAAGAATACACGTTCTTTTCAAATGCACATGGAACATTCTCCAGGATTGATCACATATTAGGCCACAAAACAAGTCTCCATAAATTTAAGAAGATTGAAATAATACCAAGCATCTTTTCTGACCACAACGGTATGAAACTAGAAATCAACTATAGGAAGAAAATCAGAAAAGCCACAAATACATGGAGATTAAACAAAATGCTACTGAACAACGACTGGGTTAACGAAGAAATCAAAGAAGAAATCAAAAAATACCTGGAGACAAATGAAAATGAAAATACGACATGCCAGAATTTATGGGATACAGCAAAAGCGGTTCTAAGAGGGAAGTTTATAGCGATACAGGCCTATCTCAACAAACAAGAAAAATCTCAGATAAACAATCTAAAAATGCACCTAAAGGAACTGGAAAAAGAAGAACAAACAAAGCCCAAAATCAGTAGAAGAAGGGAAATAATAAAAATCAGAGCAGAAATAAATGAAATAGAGACCAAAAAACAATAGAAAAATTAATAAAACCAAGAGCTGGTTCTTTGAAAAGATCAACAAAATAGACAAACCTTTAGCTAGACTCACCAAGAAAAAAAGAGAGAAGGCACAAATAAGTAAAATCAGAAATGAAAGAGGAGAGGTTACAACAGACACCTCAGAAATACAAAAGATTATAAGAGAATACTATGAAAAATTATATGCCAACCAATTCGACAATCTGGAAGAAATGGATAAATTCTTAGAATCATACAACCTTCCAAAACTGGATCAAGAAGAAGTAGAGAATTTGAATAGACCAATCACCAGTAAGGAGATCAAAACAGTAATCACAAACCTCCCCAAAAATAAAAGTCCAGGACCAGATGGCTTCCCTGGTGAATTCTACCAAATATTCAAAGAAGACTTAATACCTATCCTTCTCAAACTCTTCCAAAAAATTGAGGAGGGGGGGAAGCTCCCTAACTCATTCTACAAAGATGACATTACCCTGATACCAAAACCAGACAAGGACAACACAAAATAAAGAAAATTACAGGCCAATATCACTGATGAACATCGATGCGAAAATCCTCAACAAAATACTAGCAAATCGCATACAACAATACGTTAAAAAGATTATACACCATGATCAAGTGGGATTTATTCCAGGGATGCAGGGATGGTTTAACATTCGCAAATCAATCAACGTAATACACCACATTAATAAAATGAAGAATAAAAATCACATGATCATCTCAATAGATGCAGAGAAAGCATTTGACAAGATCCAGCATCCATTTATGATAAAAACTCTGAATAAAATGGGTATAGAAGGAAAGTACCTCAACATAATAAAGACCATATATGAGAAACCCACAGCTAATATCATCCTCAATGGTGAAAAACTGAAAGCTATCCTTCTAAGAACAGGAACCAGACAAGGATGCCCACTGTCACCACTCCTATTTAACATAGTATTGGAAGTCCTAGCCAGAGCAATCAGGCAAGAGAAAGAAATAAAAGGGATCCAAATTGGAAAGGAAGAAGTGAAACTGTCACTATTTGCAGATGACATGATTTTATATATAGAAAATCCCAAAGAATCCACCAGAAAACTTTTAGAAGTAATAAACGAATATGGTAAAGTGGCAGGATACAAAATCAACATACAAAAATCAGTTGCATTTCTGTACACTAACAACGAAGTAGCAGAAAGAGAAATTAAGAATACCATCCCATTTACAATTGCAACAAAAAGAATAAAATACCTAGGAAGAAACTTAACCAAAGAGGTGAAAGATCTGTACACCGAAATCTATAAAACATTTCTGAAAGAAATTGAAGAAGACACAAAGAAATGGAAAGATATTCCGTGCTCTTGGATTGGAAGAATTAACATAGTTAAGATGTCCATACTTCCTAAAGCAATCTATAGATTCAATGCAATCCCTATCAAAGTTCCAACAACATATTTCACAGAAATAGAACAAAGAATCCTAAAATTCATATGGAACAAAAAAAGACCCCGAATAGCTAAAGGAATCCTGAGAAAAAAGAACAAAGCTGGAGGTATCACACTCCCTGACTTCAAAATATACTACAAAGCTATAGTCACCAAAATAGCATGGTACTGGCACAAAAACAGACACACAGATCAATGGAATAGAATTGAAAGCCCAGAAATAAACCCACACATCTATGTACAGCTAATCTTTGACAAAGGAGCCAAGAACATACAATGGGGAAAAGAAAGTCTCTTCAACAAATGGTGTTGGGAAAACTGGATAGCCATATGCAAAAAAATGAAAGTAGATCCTTACCTTACACCATACACAAAAATTAACTCAACATGGATTAAAGACTTGAATGTAAGACCTGAAACTGTGAAACTTCTAGAAGAAAACATAGGCAGTACGCTCTTCGACATCGATCTTAGCAACATCTTTTCAAACACCACATCTGACCGGGCAAGAGAAACAATAGAAAAAATAAACAAATGTGACTACATCAAACTAAAAAGCTTCTGCACAGCAAAGCAAACCATCAACAAAACGAAAAGACAACCTAACAATTGGGAGAAGATATTTGCAAACCATACATCTGATAAGGGCTTAATCTCCAAAATATATAAAGAACTCATGCATCTCAACAACAAAAAAACTACCAACCCAATTAAAAAATGGGCAAAAGACCTGAACAGACATTTCTCCAAAGAAGATATACAGATGGCCAAGAGACACATGAAAAGATGTTCAAAATCACTAACTATCAGGGAAATGTAAATCAAAACTACAATGAGATATCACCTCACGCCCGTCAGAATGGCTATAATTAACAAGACAGGAAACAACATGTGTTGGAGAGGATGTGGAGAGAAGGGAACTCTCATACACTGCTGGTGGGAGTGCAAACTGGTGCAGCCACTATGGAAAACAGTATGGAGATTTCTCAAAAAATCAAGGATAGAACTACCATATGATCCAGCTATTCCACTGTTGGGTATTTATCCAAAGAACTTGAAAACACCAATTTGTAAAGGTACATGCACCCCTGTGTTCATTGCAGCCTTATTCACGATAGCCAAGACTTGGAAGCAACCTAAGTGCCCATCAAGGGACGAATGGATAAAGAAGCTGTGGTATATATACACAATGGAATACTACTCAGCCATCAGAAATGACGAAATCCAGCCATTTGTGACAACATGGATGGACATTGAGGGTATAATGCAAAGTGAAATAAGTCAGAAGGAGAAGGCCAAATACCGTATGATTTCCTTCATTAAGAAGTAGATAATAACAACAATAAACAAACACATAGGGACAGAGATTGGATTGGTGGTTACCAGAGGGGAAGGGGGGAGGGAGGAGGGTGAAAGGGATAATTCGGTACATGTGTATGGTGATGGGTTGTAATTAGTATTTTGGTGGTGAACATGATGTAGTCCATGCAGAAATAGAAGTACAATGATGTACACCTGAAATTTTTGCAATGTTATAAACCAATGTTACTGCAATAAACAAACTCCTTGAGCCATCAAAAAAAAAAATAAATAAATAGCACCAGTCATTCTCCACAAAAAAAAAAGAAAGCAAATGGAGCTGTAAAGTCTGAAAAATCAAGAAAAAGAGGAAGAGAAAGAAGACAAAGATGATAATGAAAACGATGAGGAGTCTGAAGACAAGGATGGCAACGATGATGATTTTGTTGAAAAAGTTGCTTTTAATAGAGATGTTTTTGTCTCTAAAGCAGTTAACTGCCCCATTGCCAATCTCATAATTTTCAAAACAAAACAACAAAAAAAGGAAATTTAAGACTCTAGAAGATTTGTTTTTAATCATTAGACCGTTCTTGTGTACTCAATACCCTACTGTCCGTGTCTTTAGACAATCTTGTCCTTTCGTGTCATTTTCAGTAGCCGCTGACTTTGTCCATGGGGGTCTGAACCTGGCCTTGACAGGTAGAAGAGGTTCTTGTTGGTTTCTGAGGATGGCAGGTTTTTCTGGTTCACATGCATTTGATGCAGCCTCGATGAAGTAACCATTGTTTTGTTAACTAAATATCACCCTGTATTTGCAAAATCCTGCAATTGTTTGGTTGACATTTATGATTCTTTTTAATAAATATTCTTTTAAAAAGAGAAGTACAGTGCTGAAAATCAGAAAAGAGAGGACGAATTGTTTGACATGATGGTGAACAACTAATTGTTAGAAACTCACTCCTCACACTCCCACCTCCTTCCAGCTGGCTGCCCCTCTACCTTAGCCCTGTCCCTTCCAGGGTATGTGTTTCAGACCTGGAAGCACTTGGTGGAGGATTGACAGCAAGGTGGGCTGGGAAAGAGGTACATGAATGGATTGCCAAGAATGGGTCCACAACATGAGGGGATGTGCAGCCCTTGTGAATGTTCACTGCAGCACATCTGCTGCACAGGAAGCTTTCAATAATCAGCCGGATAGAACGACCTCCTCTGTGAATGGCAGCCAGCTTCTTTCCCATTCTGAAGCGGGCAGCAAGTTTTCCTCTGTGAAACAGACACTTTTTCTGTATGTGTATCTGCCTTCTCCACCACCATGGTTTGTTAGCAATACCATGCATGGACATACTAAAGCCTAATTTGCCATCACAGTCTCCCCACAAAAGCTCTACTGAAATAGACTTGAGACCTTTGCCTGGCCACTCTGTGATCCTTGTGCTACTGAACTAATGAGCAAGAGGAGAGTTATTGCGTTGGCTGGGGTGATGGGTCCTGATTATCAAGAAGAGAGAATTTCTCCTATGTAACTGGAGTAAGAGAAAAGTATTTCTGAGACCCACAGAATTTTGGAAGGCACTTGCTAGTACTGCTATGTAGGAAGGTAAAATTTAGAGGAGGACAGCAGAAGATCCTTATGGACAGGACCAGCAAGGGCTCACCCCCTCAGGAATGAAGACTTAGGTCACCTCATATAATAAAGAATCATAATCAGCTGAAATGTGGGCTGAAGAAAAACACTACATGAATAGGATAATAGAGGAGGGAAATGACAAATATCAACCATGGTGTACTGCAAATTTTAAAACTTCATATTTTCCTGTTGCCTCAACATCCTCACAAACAGCATGTAAGCACTTCACCCAGGCACCCAGGTGCACCAGTCTAAGCTTGGCCTCTGCCACAAGGTCCCCTTCCTACCTTCCCCTTACTGTATGTGACCTAGTAACATTCAAACACACCGATGAAATCCCTTTGCACTTTCTGTTCTGTACTCCACCCTGACTCCCAGTAAAGGTGCTTGCCCACAGATTCTTGCTTTCTGGGTGTTCCCCACCAGCTTGGTTGAGCCCATCCCCTTGGCACTCCCTCCCATGTGACCCCCTCTTGGCATGAGGTACAGTGACTCTGTCTCTTTAGGAACTCTGAGTATAATAAACTTTTTTTTTTTCTGTGCCTCTCCTGTGTCTCCTCTTATGGCCGTACCTAACTGACCATCACATAAAAGAACAAAAAACATATGGCTGTATGTGTAATTGCAGAAATGAGGACTGTAGTAACTCAAACCTACTTTACCTCATTGTTATTTGGTGCATCTTTTCATTCATATTAGCCAATTTCCTCCCCTCCCCACCTTCTGTCTGTTATGTTATAGTGGTTGTGTTGGTAGAAGTTAACTTTATAATTTAGTCCCTAGCTTATTATAGGTTCTCTACATGACATCAGGAAGGAACTAGAGATGGACAGAACATCACCCTGAGATGGATGGGGCTTTGAGTCTTCCCTGTTGTGGAGAGAGTGAGTGTATTTTTACTTGTTTGGAGGACATCTGCATTATGGCAGGCAGGAGAGTGTTGTTGCTATTATTGTCTGAAAACTTATATAAGGGATTAACACATGTAAAGCCCTTGAAAGGGCCTGGAACATAGGAGGTGTTAGCTACTATTATGTCTTGGAAGAAAAGTACATCTGGGTGCCGAGTAGACAAAGGGAAGGGCTGTGGTGGATTCTGTGGTTTGGCTCCTCACCATCTATTCCAACCTTCATCTAGTGAGCCTTCTTCCACTGCACAGCCGTGCTTACATATGTCTCCATAACCTGACAGGAAGCTTCTGAGGAGGGCATGGTTCTAGACTCCCTCCTGGGTCCCCAGGGCCAGAGAGGCAGGCGAGAGAGACAGTCATAGACAAGGTCCACCCAGACCATCAAAACAGACTCAGATAGTGAGTGAGAAACAGACAGAAACTGGGGGGGGGGATGACATAGAAATGGTGGTGGTGGGGCACAGGGACAGGGTTGTCCAACATAGGGAAGGGGCAGCAACTGCCTTGGCCTCTCCCCCTCAGGAAGGAAGGCTGCTCGGCCTGGATTTGGAGGGTGAGGAGGACTATCTAGCCCTGGGGTGGGGATCAAATGGCCTGGATTGAAGTACCTGCCCCCTCACCAGGACCTGGCCCTGGTCTGTAACCTCCTGTTGCAACAGTGATCCCTGGCAGAGACACCCCTCCCTCAGGCAATGCTGTCCCCCAGCCCTGCCGTCATCCCTAGCCCTGCCTGCCTCCAGATGTAGCTTTCCTGTTGACTTGACCCTCGTCCAGGCTCAGAAGTACACCAGCACCACCTCCCAGTTGAGGGCCCCTGACACCTCCAGTCCCCCACCCAAAGGAGCTGCAAGACTTTGTTCCTGGGGGAGGGAGAGCCCATTAGTGCTGTGCCAGCAGAGGGAAAAGGGATGGGGAGCTGTCCCAGGTGTGGTGGGGAAAATCAGCAGTGTGGAGGACAGAAATACAGAAATACTTCAGATGGAGGAGGAAGAGAACTTAGATAAAAAGAAATGAAGAAATTCTCCAAGAAATATCCAACTCAATTAGGAAATGCAACATAAGGATTATAGGTATTCCAGATGGAGAAGAGAAGAACAATGGAGCAGAAAGCTTGTTCAAATAAATAATAGCTGAGAACTTCCCAAACCTGGAGAAGGAGCTGGAAATACAGGTTAAAGAAGCTATTAGGAATCCTAATTATAGCAATGTAAAAAGACCTTATCCAAGGCATATAGTAGTAAAGCTGGCAAAAGTCAATGACAAAGAAAAAATATTAAGGGCAGCAAGGCAGAAGAAAATAACTTACAAAGGAACCCCTATCTGCTTTCAGTAGATTTCTCAGCAGAAACCTTACAGGCTGAGAGAGAGTGGAACGATATATTCAAAATTCTGAAAGACTAAGCTTTCAGCCAATAATACTCTATCCAGCAAACATATCCTTCTGATATGATGGAGAAATAACAACTTTCCCAGATAAACAAAAGCTAAGGGAGTTCATCGCCATAAGACCCCCCCCACACAAAATGACCAAGAAGACCCTCATACCTGAAAAAAATAAGAAAGCGATTACAAAGCCTTGAGCAAGCAGATAAATAGGTAGACAAAATCAGAAAATTGCAGCTGTCTATCAGAACAGGTTAGCAAACACTTAATTATAACACTAAAGATAAAGGGAAAGAAAACATCAAAAATAAATATGATCTTGTCATTTTAACTGCAAACTCACAACACAAGATGGAATAAGTTGTGACAATAGTAACTTATAAGGGGAAGAGGAAAGGGATGGAATTGGATTAGTCTAAGGAAATAAGAGGCTATCAGAAAATGGACTATCTCATCTATGAGATTTTTTATACAAACCTCATGGTAGCCACTAAACAAATAATCAGAACAGAGACACAAATGATAAATAAAGAGAAAACTGAGAAAAACATCATAGAGAACTACCAAACTGAATTGGTAGTCCGAAATACCAAGGGAAGAGAAACAAGGGAAATGCACAAGAACTGGAAAATGAGTGATAAAATGGCAGCATTAAACCCTCATATATCAATAATCACTCTACTGGATTGAATTCTCCAATCAAAAGACACAGAGTGGCAGGATGGATTAAAAAAGAAGGCCCAACAATATGCTGCCTCCAGGAAACACATCTCAGCTCTAAAGACAAACACAGGCTCAGAGTGAAGGGATGGAAGACGATACTCCAAGCTAATGGCAAACAAAAGAAAGCAAGTGTTGTCATACTTATATCAACAAAGTAGACTTCAAGACACAACAGGTAATGAGAGACAAAGAGGGACAGTATATAATGATAAAGGGCACAGTGCACCAAAAAGACATAACACTTATAAATATATATGCACCCAACACAGGAGCACCAAAGTACATAAAGCAACTATTAACAAACCTAAAAGGAGATATTAACAACAACACAATAATAGTAGGGGACCTTAACACCCCACTCACATAAGGGATAGATCATCCAGACAGAAAGTGAATAAGGAAATAGTGGATTTAAATGAAAAGCTAGACCAGATGGACTTAATAGATATATATAGAACACTCCATCCAAACACAGAAGAATACTCATTCTTCTCAAGTGCATATGGAACATTCTCAAGAATAGACCATATGTTGAGAAACAAGGCAAGCTTCAATAAATTTAAGAAGATTGAAATCACATAAAGCACCTTTTCCAAAGATAATGCTATGAAACTAGAAATCAACTACAACAAAAAAGCTGGGAAAGTGACAAATATGTGGAGGCTAAACAACATGTTGCTGGACAACAGATGGATCATTGAAGAAATTAAAGGAGAAATCAAAAAATATCTGGAGACATATGAGAATGAAAATATACCATACCAACTCATATGGGATGCAGCAAAAGCAGTCCTAAGAGGGAAATTCATAGCAATACAGGCCCACCTTAATAAACAAGAAAAATATCAAATAACCAATCTTAAACTACACCTAACAGAATTAGAAAAAGAAGAACAAACAAAGCCCAAAGTCAGCAGAAGGAGGGAAATAACAAAAATTAGAGCTGTAACAAATGAAATTTAAACAAACAAAAAACAGTAGAAAGGATCAATGAAACAAGAGCTGGTTTTTTTGAGAAGATAATAAAAATTGACAAACCCTTAGCCAGACTCACTAAGAAAAAAAGAGAGAAGGTTCAAATAAATTAGAAATGAAAGATGAGAAATTACAATGGATACCACAGAAATACAAAGGATTATAAGAGAATACTATGAAAAACTATATGCCAACAAATTCGACAATCTAGAAGAAATGGATAAATTCTTAGACTCATACAACCTCCCAAAACTGAACCAAGAACAAATAGAGAATCTCAATAGACCAATCACAAGTAAAGAGATTGAAACAGTAATCAAAAACCTCCCCCCTAAAAAAACTCCAGGACCAGATGGCTTCTCTGGAGAATTCTACCAAACATTCAAAGAAGATTTAATACCTATCCTTCTCAAACTATTCTAAAGAATTGAGGAAGATGGGACACTTCCTAACACATCCTATGAGGCCAACATCACCCTGATCCCAAATCCAGACAAGGACAACACAAAGAAAGATAATTATAGGCCAATATCGCAGATGAACGTAGATGCAAAAATCCTCAACAAGATATTGGCAAACCAAATACAGCGATACATTAAAAGGATCATACACCATGATGAAGTGGGATTTATACCAGGGATGCAGGGATGGTTGAACATCTGCAAATCAATCAATGTGATACACCACATTCACAAAATTAGGACTAAAAATCACATGATCATCTCAATACAAGCAGAGAAAGCATTTGACAAGATATAGCACCCATTTATGATAAAATCTCTCTATAAAATTGGTATAGAAGGAAAGTACCTCAAGATAATAAAGGCCATATATGAGAAACCCACAGCCAACGTCATACTCAACAGGGAAAAACTGAAAGCCATCCCTCTGAGAACAGGAACAATACAAGTGTGCCCACTCTTGCCACTCTTATTCAACATAGTACTGGAGGTTTTGGCCAGAGCAATTAGGCAAGAAAAAGAAATAAATGGAGTACAAATAGGCAATGAAGAAGTGAAACTCTCACTATTTGCAGATGACATGATTTTATATATAGAAAACCCTAAAGAATACATTGGAAAACCATTAGAAATAATCAAAAACCACATCAAAGATGCAGGGTACAAAATCAACTTACAAAAATCAGTTGCATTTCTATACTCTAATAATGAACTAATAGAAAGAGAACTCAAGAAGACAATCCCATTTACAATGGCAAGAAGAAGAATAAAATATCTAGGAATAATTTTAACCAAGGAGGTGAATGACCTAAACAATGAAAAGTATAAGACAATATTGAAAGAAATCTATGATGACATATAGAAATGGAAAGATATCCCATGCACATGGATTGGAAGAATAAACATAGTTAAAATGTCCATATTAACTAAAGCAATCTACAGATTCAATGCAATCCCAATCAGAATCCCAATGATGTTTTTCACGGAAATAGAACAAAGAATCCTAAAATTCACATGGGGCAACAAAAGGCGCCGAATAGCTAAAGCAATCCTGAGAAAAAAGAACAAAGCTGGGGACATCACAATCCCTGACTTCAAAATGTACTACACAGCTACAGTAATCAAAACAGTATGGTACTGGTACAAAAACAGACACACAGATCAATGGAACAGAATTGAAAGCCCAGAAATAAAAGCACACATCTACGGACAGCTAATATTTGACAAAGGAGCCAAGAACATACAAAGGAGAAAGGAAATTCTCTTCAATACATTGTGGTAGGAAAACTGGACAGCCAAATGCAAAAGAATGAAAGAAGTCCATTATCTTTCGCCATACACAAAAATTAACTCAAAATGGATTAAAGACTTGAAGGTAAGATGTGAAACCATAAAACTCCTAGAAGAAAATATAGGCAGTACACTCTTTGGCATCAGTCTTAGAGGGATCTTTTCAAATACCATGTCTACTCAGGCAAGGGAAACAAAAGAAAAAGTTAACAAATGGGACTACATCAGATGAAAGAGCTTCTGCAAGGCAAAGGAAACCAGGAACAAAACAAAAAGACATCCCACCAACTGTGAGAAAATATTTGCAAATCATATATCTGACAAGGGGTTAACCTCCAAAATACATAAAGAACTCACACAACTCAACAACAAAAAAACAAATAACCTGACCAAAAAATGGGCAGGGGATATGAACATTTTTCCAAAGAAGATATACAGATGGCCAATAGGCACATGAAAAGATGTTCTACATAACTAACCATCAGGGAAATGCAAATCAAAACTATACTAAGATATCACCTTATACCTGTTAGAATGGCTATACTCACCAAGACAAAAAATAACAAGTGTTGGAGAGGATGTGGAGAAAAGGGAACCCTCATACACTGCTCACAGGAATGCAATCTGGTGCAGCCACTATGGAAAACAGTATGGAGATTTCTCACAAAATTAAAAATTGAATTACCATATGACCCAGCTATCTTGCTACTGGGTATTTATCCAAAGAACTTGAAATTAACAATTCAAAGAGGCTTATGCACCCCTATGTTCATTGCAGCATCATTCACAATAGCCAAGATATGGAAGCAACCCAAGTGCCCATCAACTGATGAATGGATAAAGAAGATCTGGTATATTTATATACAATGGAATACTACTCAGCCATAAAGAAAGACAAAATCGTCCCATTTGCAACAACATGGATGGACCTTGAGCGTATGAGGTTAAGTGAAATAAGCCAGACAGAGAAAGACAAACATCACATGATTTCACTCATATGTGGAAGATACACAAACACATGGACAAAGAGAACAGATTAGTGTTTACCAGAAGGGAAGCAGGTTGGGGGATGGGCATAGGGGTAAAAGGCCACATATATATGGTGACTGACAAATAATAATGTACAACTGACATTTCACAATGTTATAAACTATTATGACCTCAATAAAAAAAAGTAAAAAATAAAACCTTTAAAAATTTCTACCTTGTTGAGAAGAGTCCCTTTGTTTTTCTCTCAGCTTCTTTTTATTCTTTTGTTAACTTCTTTTTGTTAGCATCTGTAAGATCATGAGAGGAAGCTGAGACCCCAAATTTGATTGTTTTATCTTTTTCTTTTTCATAGGTTTGTAACTGAAAACATTCCAATTTTGCAATACATAACCCAGAGGGCTGCCACTGGGAATCGAATCTGAGTTTCCCATTATAGCACCACCCCCAAACACACATTATACACACTCACACATACCCACATAAGTATCAAAACAGATGGAGCCAAGAGTCAGTCCTTTCAACAAATCAAGGCTCCCCCTGAACAAACTCTAGTAACCTGGAACAAAACCCCGAAACAGAGGCAAACAAACTACTCACTCACTCACACACACACAGATTCACACAGACACACACACACACTAGTATCAAAAGAGATGGAGCTTGCAGTTCCTCTCTGAGTGAGATCTCTAGTCCTTTCAACAAACTGGAGCCACACCAAACAAACTCCAGTAACCTGGAACAAAACCCAGGAAGCAGAGGCAAACAAATGAAAGGAAAAATAGGACTTGGTCAGTTTTAACTAGGAAACTCACCAAAAGGATGCCCATTCCAAACCAGAAACAAAACAAACAAACAAATTTAGACCCTGTTTCCTTGCCACAAGAAAAATGCACATAGGGCCAGCGTTCTGGCATTTACCCACTGCACAGGAGGGCCAAAAACTGGAAATGCCAGGCTTGTGGCAAAGGAAGAGATTTATTATCAAAAGGCAGCCAGATGAGGAGATGGGAGTTAAAATTTAGGTCCACCTCCTTGAAAGGAAAATGGGAGGGGTTTTTATTGGGGGTTTTAGGTAGGCAAGGGAGAGCATGTGCTGAGGTTGTAGGTAGGGGAGGGGGAGCATGTGCTGGGGTTTTAGGTGGGGAGGGGAGCATGTGCTGGGGTTGTAGGTAGGGAGGGGAGCATGTGCTGGGGTTTTAGGTGGGGAGGGGAGCATGTGCTGGGGTTGTAGGTAGGGAGGGGAGCATGTGCTGGGGTTTTAGGTGGGGAGGGGAGCATGTGCTGGGGTTTTAGGTAGGGAGGGGCGCATGTGCTGGGGTTTTAGGTGGGGAGGGAAGCATGTGCTGGGGTTGTAGGTAGGGAGGGGAGCATGTGCTGGGGTTTTAGGTGGGGAGGGGAGCATGTGCTGGGGTTGTAGGTAGGGAGGGAGCATGTGCTGGGGTCTTAGGTGGGGAGGGGAGCATGTGCTGGGGTTTTAGGTGGGAGGGGAGCATGTGCTGGGGTTGTAGGTAGGGAGGGGCGCATGTGCTTAGGCTGTAGGTAGGGAGGGGAGCATGTGCTGGGGTTGTAGGTGGGGGATGGGGAGCATGTGCTGGTGTTTAGGTGGGGAGGGGAGCATGTGCTGGGGTTTTAGGTGGGGAGGGAGCATGTGCTGGGGTTGTAGGTAGGGGAGGAGCATGTGCTGGGGTTTTAGGTGGGGAGGGAAGCATGTGCTGGGGTTTTAGGTGGGGAGGGGAGCATGTGCTGGGGTTTTAGGTAGGGAGGGAAGCATGTGCTGGGGTTTTAGGTGGGGAGGGGAGCATGTGCTTAGGTTGTAGGTAGGGAGGGAGCATGTGCTGGGGTTTTAGGTGGGGAGGAGCATGTGCTGGGGTTGTAGGTAGGGAGGCGCATGTGCTTAGGTTGTGGGTAGGGAGGGGAGCATGTGCTGGGGTGTTAGGTGAGGGAGGGGAGCATGTGCTGGGGTTGTAGGTGGGGAGGGGAGCATGTGCTGGGGTTTAGGTGGGGAGGGAGCATGTGCTGGGGTTTCAGGTAGGGAGGGAGCATGTGCTGGGGTTTTAGGTAGGGAGGGGAGCATGTGCTGGGGTTTTAGGTGGGGAGGAAGCATGTGCTGGGGTTGTAGGTAGGGAGGGGAGCATGTGCTGGGGTTTTAGGTGGGGAGGGGAGCATGTGCTGGGGTTGTAGGTGGGGATGGGGAGCATGTGCTGGGGTTTAGGTGGGGAGGGAGCATGTGCTGGGGTTTTAGGTAGGGAGGGGAGCATGTGCTGGGGTTTTAGGTGGGGAGGGGAGCATGTGCTGGGGTTTTAGGTGGGGAGGGGAGCATGTGCTGGGGTTTAGGTGGGGGAGCATGTGCTGGGGTTTTAGGTAGTGGAGGGGAGCATGTGCTGTGGTTTTAGGTGGGGAGGGAGCATGTGCTGGGGTTTTAGGTAGGGGAGGCGCATGTGCTTAGGTTGTAGGTAGGGAGGGGGAGCATGTGCTGGCATTTAGGTGGGGAGGGAGCATGTGCTGGGGTTGTAGGTAGGGAGGGGAGCATGTGCTGGGGTTGTAGGTGGGGAGGGGAGCATGTGCTGGGGTTTTAGGTGGGGAGGGGTGCATGTGCTTAGGTTGTAGGTAGGGAGGGGGAGCATGTGCTGGGGTTTTAGGTGGGGAGGGGAGCATGTGCTGGGGTTTTAGGTGGGGAGGGAGCATGTGCTGGGGTTGTAGGTGGGGAGGGGAGCATGTGCTGGGGTTTTAGGTGGGGAGGGGAGCATGTGCTGGGGTTGTAGGTGGGGAGGGGAGCATGTGCTGGGGTTGTAGGTGGGGAGGGGAGCATGTGCTGGGGTTTTAGGTGGGGAGGGGAGCATGTGCTGGGGTTGTAGGTGGGGAGGGGGAGCATGTGCTGGGGTTTAGGTAGTGGAGGGGAGCATGTGCTGGGGTTGTAGGTGGGGAGGGGAGCATGTGCTGGGGTTTTAGGTAGGGAGGAGCATGTGCTTAGGTTGTAGGTAGGGAGGGGAGCATGTGCTGGGGTTGTAGGTGGGGGATGGGAGCATGTGCTGGGGTTTAGGTGGGGATGGGGAGCATGTGCTGGGGTTTTAGGTAGGGGAGGGGAGCATGTGCTGGGGTTGTAGGTAGGGGAGGGAGCATGTGCTGGGGTTTAGGTGGGGAGGGGAGCATGTGCTGGGGTTTTAGGTGGGGAGGAGCATGTGCTGGGGTTGTAGGTGGGGAGGGGGAGCATGTGCTGGGGTTGTAGGTGGGGAGGGGGAGCATGTGCTGGGGTTTTAGGTGGGGAGGGGAGCATGTGCTGGGGTTGTAGGTGGGGAGGGGAGCATGTGCTGGGGTTTTAGGTGTGGGAGGGGGAGCATGTGCTGGGGTTTTAGGTGGGGGAGGGGGAGCATGTGCTGGGGTTGTAGGTGGGGGAGGGGGAGCATGTGCTGGGGTTTTAGGTAGGGGAGGGGGAGCACGTGGCCTTGCTGGTTGGCGTCTTCCCACCAGCCTGTGTTTGGCTTTGAAGACTGAATTTCTTTTCTCTTGAGTGTCTGGACTTTTCCGGTTAGTTTTCATCTTCAGCCTGTGTTTGGCCTTGTGAGGCTGAATCTTGATTAACTGGAACCTTGACTTCCTGGGAAATACAGCTCACTCATTTACTAAGGAGGGACAGAAAGACCTGGTTAGTTTTGAACAACAGTTGATTATGCTGAGTATACACAGCTGCAGTTAGCAAAGCTTATCTCCAAGTTTTTGCTCTAGGGAAGATTTTTCAACTTCTCGTGTTCTCGGTTTCACCTCCTTCCCTCTCTCCCTTCTTCCCTGCCTCCCTTGCTCCCTCTCTCCCTCCCTTTGTTCCTTTTTCCCTCCCTCCCTTCCTTCCTTCTTTCTCTGCTTTCTTCCTTCCTTCCTCCCTTTTCTTTCTTTTTTTCCTTCTTCCTTTTTTCTCCCTTTCTATTTCTCTTTCTTCCCTTCTTCCTTCCTGCCTGCCTTTTTTCCTCCTTCTCCCTGTCCCTCTCCCTTTCCCTCACTCTCTGTTTTGGTCCTTTCTCCTGTCTTGACTCTTCTTTTTTAGAGATTAATTCTTGATGCACAGAAGAGCATTCAGCTCTTTTGCAACACCATCCACTCTGCTTCTCCTCCTCATTCTTCCACTGTGGTTCTATTAGATTCTGTTCATTTCTTAGAGTTTGGATATTTATAATTAAAATATGACACATGGATGTTTTGCGTGACATCGCCAACAAAGGGCAGATGAGGATCTCCAGGGCTGCATTCCTCCACAAAAGCAACTAATGAGCTGGCAAAAACTGTCAGAATCAATGTCTACAGAACTCTGGAATCTCATCAAAAACATACCACTAGGGAAAAGCTTGGCGAAGAAAGAAGGGGCTGATTTGTGCTAGGAGAGTGCCGTGGCATTTTAAATTGCCCACCTAACATCTCTCAAAACCCAAATCAGCGGTAGGATGGAGAGGGCAGCCAGCACACCTGGCACAGGTTGCTAGTGCCATCATGTTTTCAGCTCCCTTCTGCCCTTGAGGGGAAGAGATTATACAGGGTGGACACAACAGGAGTGGGAATCTCTGCAGACATCTTCAAATTCTGCCCACAATAAGAAAGGACTGGAGAAAGGGGGTGAATTTAATTATAGTTTCCACCTTTTATGCTTTTGTATCACAGAATATTTTTATGGCGAGCACTTGTCAGTTTTAAAATGAAAAACCAATGAAGGTAAGTGTGTATATGTACATACACGTACATGTGAGGAATCTTGGGTGGTAAGGAGCCATTGAATGGTGTCAGGCAGGGGATCAGGAAAGACTGATAGGTTCCAGGTGGGCTGCACCATGTATCCATGTTCCCTAATCCTCCTGGCTCGGCCTCTCCCATCCTAAACGATTTCTGTCTTTCTCCAGGGCACTGTAGATCTGGCCTGCTCTCTGTTTCTCTTTCTGCCCTGTTCCCGCGGTGTCAGGCATGCAGGGCAGCAAGAGGTTACCGTTGGGAGCAATTTACTTAATGTAATAGCACATCACCTACTCAGAATAAAAGCTTGAACTTCGTGGAGACTGTTCGAACTAAGAACTGTTGCTTTCCTCTAAATCACTTCTAATCTTTTCGTTAATCTGTTACGTTGCTGCCCCAAGACACATTGCCACTTGCTCAGAATCTCGGGTCTGGGTAGTTGCGCTGGAATGTCTGACAGGTGTCCCAGACTCTAAGAAAATAAGACTGTGTCAATCCCTGCCTTCTCTTTGTGTCAGCAGGGTGACACTCTTCCAGTTTTGGAGGTGGAGATTTATACTTGTCTCGCTAAGGTCCCTCAGCACATTTCCTAAATAAAAACTGAAACGTGAAATGAGCACCCTCTGCCATTGCCCTCTGGCCCCATGACCTCACTGTCCACGCAGTGCAAGTTAGGATGCTGGAAGAAGAATCAGGGGTGGCCTGCCACGTAGCACAGTGGCTAAGAGATGGGCTGTGGAGCCAGACTGTGGGGATTCAGCCAGAGCCCCTGCCCTTAAGAACTACATGACTTTTGACCGATAATCTGCCAGCTCTGGACCTAGGCTTCATGGTCTGGGGACTGGAGGTGGGAAGAGTACCTACCTGGCAGGGTTGTCATGAGAAGTAATTGGAGTGAATGTAAGTAAAGTGCTTGCAATAAGGACCCGTACAAAGTCAGTGTTGCGTCAAGGTTAGCCACCACCATTTTGCTGTTTTGTTGCTGCCGCCGTCATTATTTGTTCCAGTTGCTATGACTCCATAAGAAATTACCCCAAAGGGTAGGTGGCTTAAAACAGCCACAGGTTGTGCACACAGATCCTGTGGGTCAGGAATTAGGACAGAACACAGTGGAGATGTGTTGTCTCTGCCCTATGATGTCTGGGGCCTCAGCTGGGAAGACTCAAGCAGGTGTGGGCAGGAATCCCCAGAGGGTGGGGGCTCCCCCCACTGTAGCGCCTGGGGGGTTTGCGAGGGGAGACCTCAGGAGGCAGGGGACGTAGAGGTGTGGACTTCAGGATGTATCCTTGCCTAGAGACAAGAACTTGTGAGCCAGGACATGGCCCTGAAAGCCCGGAGCCCGGCTGAGCTCACCAAGGGCCGCCAAGTGGGTATAGAGGGAGAAGCGGCCCCAGCACTGGGCCCTGGGGCCCTGGGACGCTCAGAGGTGGCTGAGAAGACAGGGAGCCAGCAGTGGAGACTGAGGAGGGGTGGGAGGGACCCAAAGAGTGCCGGGCAGGTCCTGGAACATGAGTGAGACCCCCCCCGGGGGTGGGGGTCAGAGAGGAGGGGGTGGTCGGCTCTGTCGGGTGCTGCCGACAGTCAAGGGAGATGAGGCCCCAAACGCTTACTGGGGCTTGGCGACAGGATCATGGAGACCTGGACAAGAGAGGTTGTAGGGGAGGGTGTCAGGACTGAATGGGTAAGGGGAAATCAGGGACAGCGAGAGTCCAGACCACTCTTGGGAGGGGCTGCGCTCTGGCTGTGGAGAGGACGACAAGAAAGTTCTGCAGTTGGAGGAGGATTTGGGGTCGAGGAGAAGCTGCAGGGTGTATTCAGAGGTGAGAGACTGCAGCCCATCCCACGTGCCCAGGGCCCCCTGGGAGGAGGGATGTGCTGAGGTGTGAGGGAGGGAAGAGCTCCCGGCTGGGGAGCGGGTGTTTGCCCAGGAGGAGCTGGCCCCTCCCCGCGAGCCCAGCTCCGAGGGGCCCTCCTCCCCCAGGTTCTCACCGCTCTGGACCGAGATGCCTCTTGTCGGAAGCATAAGTTGCGCCAGAAGCTGGAACAGATCATCAGCCTCCTGTCCAGCAACAGCTAAGGGTGGTGAACCGGTGAGGAGGGGGCTTCTCAGTCCTGAGCCGTCCTCCCGTCGAGGGGGGCGGCACACACCTGGGTCTAGGGGCTGAGCCCGGATCGGGCGGGACGGGGGAGGCCACGGGGCCAATGTGCCCCTGGCCCATCTGCGCCCCCTTCATTAGTGCCTTGCTTTGGGCCCCGCCGGGGCGGGGGTGGGGGGCGGAGGGGGACAGGGTGACAGGACCAAGCTCCCGACCCCAGCAGCAGCAATACCCCCAGCCTCCTGCCCTTGCACCCAGGTGTTGTGACAGCCCCTGCCTTCCTTGCTATTTATATCCCCAACGACCTATTTATTTAATTTACCTCCACCTCACCCTCTCCATCTGTAAATACCTGTCCCCCCAGGGATGTTGCCAACCTCACTCACTGGCATCCTGCCCTGGCCTCCCTCAGCCTATGCTCAATGTGGGAGGCGGAGAGAACCTGCTAAGATGTAAGGCAGATCATGTCGTCACTGTGTGGCTCCAATGCACCCAAACTCCTTAAAATCTGGCAACCCCTTCCTGTCCAGGCTGTATCTCCATCATGGTGAAGCTAGGGAGGGACCTCTTCTCCCCTCCCCCACCCATTAATGCAGGACGAAGGAGGGGAGCTGGGCCAGGCCCCGGGAGTGTTCTGGGCCAAGAGAATAGCATTTGATGAGACTCGCTGAGACAGACCATGGCCTGATTAAGGAGCATGTGTATCTGGGGCTGCTCTGTGCCAGGCAGGCAGTGTTCTCAGAGCCAGGGATACTGCAGGGGTAATAAGTAATGCAGGGGGTGAGAGAAGCTGGATGCAGTTTTAATGGGGTGGCCAGCAAAGCCTCTCTGAGGGGGTGACATCTGAGAAGGACCTGAAGGAGGTCAGGGAGTGAGCCAGGTGGAACCCTGGGGGAAGGGAGTTCCAGACAGGGAAGAGCCCAAGGCAAAGGCCCCGAGGTAGACATGGGCCTGGTGCGTTTCAGAAAAGGGGAGGAGGCCAATGTGGCTGGATCAGAGTGAGCAAGGTGGAGAGGGGAGAGGAGGAGGCCAGAGAGGGAGCGGTCCAGATCACACTGGATTCTGCAGGCCACCGTAAGGACCTTGGCTTTGTCTCTGAGTGAGAGGGGAGCCCAGGGAGGGTTTGGAACAGAGGAGTTTTGTGACCTGATTTAGGTGTTAATGTTGCCAGCAGCTTCAGCAGTCCACCTGTGGGGCCAAGGCGGGTCCGGGCTTTGCCGGGTGATCGAGGAAGAAGGAGATTGAAGTCGGGGCCCTAAGGCGCAGTGTACTGTAGATCAAGAGCTGTAGGCAGAGAGGATCCTGGAGATCTGCAGAGGGTCCCTCTTGAGTATTCAGGAGAATACTGATCAGCACAGGCATGTGAGGAAACTACCCTCGTCCTGGGAAAGGACCACTAGAAAGGATCAAAGGTTAAATAGGACCTAGGTGAGCACTTGTGCCCACTGGCCATCATGGAAAACTTCCTAATTCAAGTGACATCAGGTACAGTACTCAGAGGGATCTTGTATCAATAGTGCGGAAAATAGTTCACCCTACACTAAAAGCTGCTCTGGTCCTACGTAGCAAATCTTAAAAGTAAGACTCAAAAGGATCAAACTGTTGCAAAGGAAGTTAGCAATATTTGATTAAAAAAAAGAAGCTCAGGAATACATTTAGGAATACGAAAATACCCAGCACCCAAGGAAAAATACACACTGTCTGCAATAAAAAAATAAGCAGATAGGCCAAGAGTCAGAAAAATCCAACCCATTACGAGGAGATAAATTAATCAATAAAAGGTCTTCCCAATCGGAAAGGAAGAAAGAACAGTTTGTCTGCAGACAATATGATTGTCTGTGTAGAAAATCCAATGAAATCTTTTGTAGAGTGACTGGACCTCATCAGTGAGTTTAGCAAGATTGCAGGATAAAAGACGAATTCGAGGGAGCCAACCTCCCCCCTGCCCAAACACTTCGCCAACTGTCCCCGCACTTTTCCTCACTGATCTGAAACAAGCCAGTCAGCCACAAAATTCCTGTTTTAGTGTGCCTGGGTTTTTTCTCTTTTCATGCAAACTAAGTTTTTATTTTAGTAGGGAACCAACTCAATGGTGACAAGAACATTGGAAAACCAGAAATCTGGTAGGAGGTGTATTTTCTGAAGAGCAGTTGTGATCAAGAGTCGTAAAAAAGAAACAGGAAAGTAAACGTTCAGGTCAATATTTCTACCTTTTGGAATCTAGCTTAAGGAAATAACCATTCATGGAAAGACTTAATACAAGAAGTCCATTGAATCCCTAACCATAATAATCAAAAAATTGGGATCAATTTGAATGTTCGACAATTACATTATAATGCATCTTTTATGAATCCATTCACTAACATATTTTTGAAGCACTCTTAGAAAGAGGTAATGTTTACATTAAATGAAAGGATTTCAGGAAAGATCAGTGCTAAACTTGCAAAAACATGCTTATAAGTAATAACCTCATTTGTTTATATTATCATTATACATTTAATGTATAAATACAAGCATAAAACGGCAAAAATATTCCAAAATGTTGAGAGTACTTAATGCTGAAGACCAGGACACAATTGATTTTCATTTTCTTCCATTTCCTAAATGTCAATTACCTGGTACTACTGGACTATCTGAATCCCAGAACCTCCCCTCCCACACGAGGACAAAGGAAAGAAAATCTGGAGGTGCAGTAGCTGAAAAGAAACTCAGACGCAGACTACTAGCTCAATTTCGTTTTCTGCAGTAACAGCATTTAATCATCCCCTCCTCCAGCAACAGGGAAACACAGGTGGGCCTAGAGAGTCAAACGCCAACATGGGCAAACAATGAGGCCCCAGTAAGATAGTGGCAACCACTCCAGGAATCAATGCCCGGTGCGTTGCCTAGTGGGGGTCACGGGGTTAGGGATCAGCCTCCTTTTCCCTGGCCAAGACTTAGGGGAAACATGGCCCCAATGCGCCGAATGTTCCGCATCACCAGGGAAAGCTGGTCCAGGAAGGAGTTGATGGAAATTTGGAGGAGGCCTGGGTCTTCAGCAGTCCACCTGCTAAAAGTGAGGGGTAAACATCAAGTTAAAGGTGATGACTCTCTCTTACACCCAGCACACCACACCCTCTCCTGAGACCTAACACTTGAATGTCTCCCCGTATCCATCACAGAGCCCCTTGGGCTGAGATTGGCTCTCAGGCCCTGAGCACTTGCTGCCACCCCCGTCTTGGCTCCTTCTGGAACTGACACAGCCAGGACGCTGCCGTTCACTGTGAACTCCTTTTGAACCGCCTGCCGGTGGTGTTGGGCATCTGGGGCCATGGCCCTGCGGGCCATCTCTGCCTCCAGGGGGGACCGGAAAGGCACGGTGAGTGTGCTGGGGGAGACACGGTTAAGGCATCATCTGCTACTGAATTTGCCAGTGTCTGAGACTTCCTTGCGTCTCAGAGGCTGGCCTCCACCCCAGCTTCCCCTCAGGCCATCCACCCCCACCCTCCCACACACACACCCAGTCCTGCCAGCTCAGGCCACCCTGGCCTGCCTGCCTCCCTCCTCACTCGGTTCACCCTGTCTCACCTCCCCCACTCCTTCAGGCCTGTTTCCCCACCCTCCAGCCCCCTCAGGCGTCAACTCTCCCAGCCCACCCCCGCCCCTCCCCCCCAGCAAGCTACCTCAGGTTCCCCTCACTGCTCCCCTTTTTGTCTCCACCCGGCTGCCCTGTGATCTGTCCCTGGCCTTGTGGGATGTCCCTGGCCCATCCCCTGGCCACCAGGCCCCAGGGGCTCATTGGAAAGGATACAAGACCATCTGTCGGCTTTCTGGTCCTGCATCCACTGGTGCTGCATCTCCACCTGGCCCTGAAGCATGTGCGGCCCGCGCGACGTCGGGAGCACCTATGGCTGCTGATCCCACCGTCCCCTCGCCTCCAGAGCTGCCCGGGCCACCAGGGCCACCCTGGCCGTCAGGGAGGCCAGAGCCACCCCGGCCACTGGGGCCGCCAGGACCACCCTGGCTGTTGGGGCCGCGGGGGCCGCCGGGGCCGCGCTGACCACTCGGGCTGTCAGGGCCCCCAGGGCTAACTTGGTCGCTGGGACCACCAGGGCCACTAGGGCTGACAGGACCACCCTGGCCTTCTAGAACGCTAGGGAGACTATGGCTGTTAGGGCCTCCAGGGCCACCCAGGCCTTCAGGGCTGCTGGGGCCACCCCCTGCACCAGCCGCACCACTGCCACCTTCGTCTGCAGCCTGCATAGCTGCTGCCACTCCGCTGTTCCCCTCAGAGTCCAACTCAAACCTGTCTGCCCTCTCAGCCCGCGGCTCAGCGGCTGAGGCCCTCTCACCGAGTCCCACCGCTTCGCGCGCAATGCAACTTGGGATCGCCAGTGCGCCTGCGCGAACAGACTCGCTTTGAGTCCTGCGGAGTGCGACTGGTTCCCGCCAAGCCGGCCCAGAGACCTTGTAGCCTGCCTAGCCAATGAGGACTCCCTCATAAAGCTCCGCCCCATAGAGCGCTAAGTAACCTCAGTGCGCCTGTGCGAACACACCGCCACCTGGTTGTTTCCGGGGAAGAGAGCTGTGGTCTGGGTGTCCTCCTTGAGGCCACCAGACATGTGACTGTTTCCCGCCAAGCCTGCCCCTGCCCAGGCGTGCCGCGTGCGCCTCGAAGCCCAGGCCGGTGCCAGCTGGGCCAACCTCACCTGTGACCAGCCTGCTGACCACCAGTCCCCTGTCTTCGAGTTCTGGGAGGGAGTCAGGCACCTCTGGGCCGGGCCTGCCTGTGCCTCTCTCTGGGCTCCACATGTGGGTCGAGTCTGCGGGTATCTGGGCCCAGGAGAGACCAGCTGGACTGCAGGGCTGCACGAGGGGGAGCACCACTCCTGGGACAGCTCCCTGTCCCTCTGCCCTCTGCTGGCACAGCCCTCATGGGCTCTCCCTCCCCCAGGAACAAAGCCTGGCGGCTCTCTGGTGGGCTGGAGCTGCCAGGGGCCCTCAACTGGGAGGGGACCCTGTGTCTGCTGGCTTGCTGGGTGCTGGTGTACTTCTGTGTCTGGAAGGGGGTCAAGTCAACAGGAAAGGGACAGCTGGAGGTGGGCAGGGCTGGGGATGAGGGCAGGGCTGGGGGGCAGCATTGCCTGGGGGATGGGTGTCTCCCTGTTGCAACGGGAGGTGACAGGGCCAGGGCCAGGGCCAGGGCCTGGGGAGCGGGCAGTTACTTCAATCCAGGCCACTTGATCCCCACCCCACAGCTGGATAGTCCTCCCCACCCTCCAGATGTGGGCCCAGCAGCCTTCCCTCCTGAGGGGGAGAGGCCCAGGCAGTAGCTGCCCCTTCCCTGTGTCGGACAACCCCATCCCTGCGCCTGCCCCTACCCCCACCCCCATTTCTGCCTGTTTCTCACTCACTATCTGAGTCTGTTTTGATGGTCTGGGTGGACCTGGTCTGTGGCTGTCTCTCTCGCCTGCCTCTCTGGCCCTGGGGACCCCGGGGGGAGGCAAGACACATGCCCTCACTCAGGGGCTCCCTGTCAGGTTGGGGAGACAAATGTGTGAACAGACACGTTATAGACAGTGTGCCGAGGGCCAACCTGCTGAGCTGGTTGGCCCCACTTGGATGGGAGGCAGAGGCCTTTGTCGACCGTCTTGCTCTTGCCTCTGTCTCTGGCTGGCCCACTTCTAATCCCAACTACCTAGGACCCCGCCTCTCCACAGAGGATGACCTGGAGTTGGTGGCACGGGAAGCATTGGACCTGCCTCCATGCTGATGTCCCACTCCCTGCCTGGGGAGGGCCCTGCCTCTCCCCTCCCTCTGCAACTGACCTGTGCTTGCCGTGGGGCTGTTGGTGCTCCAGCTGAGCACCCAGCTTCCTTTGGGAGGAGCCATGGCCCTGAGGAGTAGAAGGGGGGCGCTGTTGGCCAGCCTCCCTCCCTACCTCTGAACATACTGTCCAGTAGCCGGGGACCATGGTCTGCCTGGTGGTCCTGCTCAGGCCGGGGCCTCAAAGTGGGAGGTGGGTGCTGCAGGGCCCCTCTGAGCAGCCTGGCCCCCCAGATCGTGTACTTCACCGCTACATTCCCCTACGTGGTCCTCGTTGTGCTGCTGGTGCGTGGAGTGCTGCTGCCTGGCGCCTTGGACGGCATCATCTACTATCTCAAACCTGATTGGTCGAAGCTGGTGTCCCCTCAGGTGAGGTGGAGGCAGGGCGGGGGTGGGGGGGGAGACAGGGTGCAGGCCAGCCCAGCAGGGCCACTCACACCCACTTCCCTGCCCATCTCCAGGTATGGATAGGATGCTGGGACCCAGGTTTTATTTTCAAAACAAGTGTAGGATTTTGCAAATACAGTGTGATATTTAGTTAACAGAACAATGGGTACTTCATTGAGGCTGCATCAAATGCATGTGAACCAGAAAAACCTGCCGTCCTCAGAAACCAACAAGAACCTCCTATACCTGTAGAGGCCGGGTTCCAGCCCCCCATGGACAGAGTCAGTGGCTACTGAAAATGACACAAAAGGACAAGACTGTCTAAAGACATGTACAGTAGGGTATTGAGTACACAAGAACAGCCTAAAGAAATCTAAATCTTCCAGAGCATCGAATTTTTTTTTAATTTGAAGTAGTGTGATTTGTAATGGGATTTAAATGCTGTATAGACAAGAAACGTCTTTGTTGAAATCAATTTTTTCAGCGGAATTATAATTGTTGTCCTCCTTGTCCCCAGCCTCCTCTTTATTTTCATTATCATCTTTGTCTTCTCTTTCTTCATTTTCTTGCTGCTTCAGCCTTTACAGCTCAATTTTTTAAAAAGAGACATTTTTTTTCACTACCCAAGGACTAATTACCACCCATCGTCGTACACATGTGCCCTATTACCCCTTTCACCCTCCTCCCTCCCCCCTTCCCCACTGGTAACCACGAATCTAATCTCTGTATCTATACGTTTGTTTGCTGTTGTTATCGGTTTTTTAATTTTATTTAACACTTATGAGTGAGATCATACGGTACATGACTTGCTCTTCTGGCTTATTTCGCTTAGCATTATACCCACAAGGTCCATCCCTGTTGTCTCAAATGGCAAGATTTCACCCTTTTTTATGGCCGAGTAGTATTCCATTGTGTATACATGCCACATCTTCTTTATCCTTTCATCCGTTGATGGGCACTTAGGTTGTTTGCAAGTCTTGGCTATTGTGAATGATGCTGCAGTGAACACAAGGGTGCGTATATCTTTTTGACTTAGTGTTTTTGTGTTCTTTTGATAAACACTCAGAAGTGGAATAGCTGGGTCATATGGTATTTCTATTCTTAATTTTTTGAGAACTCTCCATACTGTTTTCCATAGTGGCTGCACCAGTTTGCCTTCCCACCAGCAGTGCATGAGGGTTCCCTCTTCTCCACCTCCTTTCCAGCACTTGTTACTTCTTGTCTTGTTACTGATAGTCATTTTCTGATGGGCGTGGTGATATCTCATTGTAGTTTTGATTTGCACAACCCTAATAATTAGTGATGTTCAACATGTTTTCATGTGCCTTTTGACCATTTGTATACCTTCTTTGGAAAAATATCTCTTCAGATCCTTTGCCCATATTTTAATTGGGTTGTTTGGTTTTTTTGTGGTTGGATTGTATGAGTTCTTTATATATTTTGGATATTAACCCCTTATCAGAAATATGGTTGGCAAATATCTTCTCCAATTGCTAGGTTGTCTTTTTGTTTTGTTGTTAGTTTCCTTTGCTGTGCAGAAGCTTTTCAGATTGTAGTCCCATTTGTTTATTTTTTCTGTATTTTCCCTTGCCCGCTGGGACATAGTGCTTGAAAATATGCTGCTAAGACCGATGTTGAAGAGTGTGCTGCCTAAGTTTCCTTCTAGAAGTTTCATGGTTTCAGGTGTTACATTCAAGCCTTTAATCCGTTTTGAATTAATTTTTGTGTATGGTGTAAGATAATGGTCTACTTTCATTCTTTTCCACGTGGCTGTCCAGTTTTCCCAACATCATTTATTGAAGAGACTGTCCTTTCTCCATTGTATGTTCTTGGCTCCCTTGTCGAAAAGTAGCTGTCCATAGATGTGTGGGTTTATTTCTGGTCTCTCAATTCTGTTCCATTGATCTGTGTGTCTGTTTTTGTGCTGGTGCCATCCTGCTTTGGTTACTATAGCTTTGTAGTATATTTTGAAATCAGGGAGTGTGATACCTCCAGCTTTGTTCTTTTTTCTCAGGATTCCTGTGGCTATTCGGGGTCTTTTGTTGTTCCATGTAGATTTTAGGATTCTTTGTTCTGTTTCTGTGGAAAATGTCATTGGCACTTTGATAGGGATTGCATTGAATCTGTATATTGCTTTCCGTAGCATGGACGTTTTAACTATGTTAATTCTTCCAATCCAAGAGCATGGACTAGCTTTCCATTTCTTTCTGTCTTCTTCAATTCCTTTCAACAATGTTTTATAGTTTTCAGAGTACAGGTCTTTCACCTCGTTGGTTAAGTTTATTCCTAGGTATTTTATTCTTTTTGTTGCAATTGTAAATGGGATTGTATTCTTAATTTTTCTTTCTGCTACTTTGTTGTTAGTGTATAGAAATGCGACTGATATTTGTATGTTGATTTTGTTTCCTGCAACTTTACTGTATTCATTTATTATTTCTAAAAGTTTTTTGTGGATTCTTTAGGGTTTTCTATATATAAAATCATGTCATCTGAAAGTAGTTAGTTTCACTTCTTGCTTTCTGATTTGGATCCCTTTTCTTTTTCTTGCCTGATTGCTCTGATTAGGACTTCTAATACCATGTTAAATAAGAACAGTGAGAGTGGGCATCCTTGTCTAGTTCCTGTTCCTGTCTAGCTCCTGTTCTTAGAGGGATAGCTTTCGGTTTTTCTCCATTGGGAATGATATTCGCTGTGGGTTTGTCAAATATGGCCTTTATTATGTTGAGGTACTTTCCTTCTATACCCATTTTATTCAAGGTTTTTATCATAAATGGTTGCTGTATCTTGTCAAATGCTTTCTCTGCATCTCTTGAGATGATAATGTGATTTTTATTCTTCATTTTCATAATGTGGTGTATCACGTTGATTGATTTGCAGATGTTGAACCATCCCTGCATCCCTGGAATAAATCCCACTTGATTGTGGTGTATGATCTTTTTAATATATTGTTGTATTCAATTTGCTAGTATTTTGTTGAGGATTTTTGCATCAATGTTCATCAGTGATATTGGCCTGTAATTTTCTTTTTTGTGTTGTCCTTGTCTGGTTTTGGTATCAGGGTAATGTTGGCTTTGTAAAATGAGTTAGGAAGCTTCCCCTCCTCTTCAATTTTTTGGAAGAGTTTGAGAAGGTTAGGTATTAAGTCTTCTTTGAATGTTTGGTAGAATTCACCAGGGAAGCTGTCTGGTCCTGGACTTTCATTTTTTGGGAGGTTTTTGATTACTGTTTCCATCTCCTTACTGGTGGTTGGTATATTCAAATTCTCTATTTCTTATTGATTCAGTTTTGGAAGGTTATATGATTCTAAGAATTTATCCATTTCTTCTAGACGATCCAATTTGTTGGCATATAGATTTTTGTAGTATTCTCTTATAATCTTTTGTATTTCTGAGGTCTCCATTGTAATTTCTCCTCTTTCATTTCTGATTTTATTGATTTGAGCCTTCTCTCTTTTTTTCTTGGTGACTCTAGATAAAGGCTTACCAATTTTGTTTATCTTTTCAGAGAGCCAGCTCTTAGTTTCATTGATTTTTTTTCTATTGTTTTTAAGTCTCTATTTCACTTATTTCTGCTCTGATTTTTATTATTTCCTTCCTTCTGCTGATTTTGGCCTTTTTTTCTTCTTTTTCCAGTTCCTTTAGGTGCACTGTTAGATTGTTTGAGATTTTTCTTGTTTGTTGATGTAAGCCTGTATTGCTATCAACTTCCCCCTTAGAACTGCTTTTGCTGTATCCCACAAATTTTTGCATGTCGTTTTTTCGTTTTCATTTGTCTCTAGGTATTTTTTGATTTCTCTTTTGATTTCTTCATTGACCCAATCGTTGTTCAGTGGCAGTTCGTTTAGTCTCCACATATTTGTGGCTTTTCTGATTTTCTGCCTGTAGTTGAATTCTAGTTTCATACCGTTGTGGTCAGAAAAGATGCTTGGTATTATTTCAATCTTCTTAAATTTACTGAGACTTGTTTTGTGGCCTAATATGTGGTCTATCCTGGAGAATGTCCCCTGTGCATTTCAAAAGAATGTGTATTCTGTGGTTTTTGGATGGAATGTTCTGTATATATCAAGTCCAACTGGTCTAATGTTTCATTTAAGGCCAGTGTTTCCTTATTAATCTTCTGTTTGGATGATCTATCCATTGGTGTAAGTGGTAAAGTCCCCTACTATCATTTCTTTTTTTTTATTTTTGTTATTACAGTAACATTGGTTTATAACATTGTATAAATTTCAGGTGCACATCATTGTACTTCTATTTCTGCATAGAAGTCCCCTACTATTATTGTGTTGCTGTCTATTTCTCCTTTTATGTCTGTTAATAATTGCTTTATATATTTAGGTGCTCCTGTGTTGGGTGCATAGATCTTTACAAGTGTTATATCCTCTTTTTGGATTGTTCCCTTTATCATTATGTAGTGTCCTTCTTTGTCCCTTGTTACAGTTTTTGTTTTAAAGTCTATTTTGTGTGATGTAAGTATTGCTACCCCAGCTTTCTTTTCATTGCCATTTGCATGGAGTATCTTTTTCCATCCTTTCACTTTCAGTTTTTGAGTGTAATTAGGTCTGAAATGTGTCTCTTGTATGCAGCATATGCATGGGTCTTGTTTTGTTATCCAACCGGCCGCCCTATGCCTTTTCATTGGAGCATTTAGCCCATTGAAATTTAAAGTAGCTATTGATAAGAATGTACTTATTGCAATTTTGTTACTTTTTTTCTGGGTGCTTTAGTACTTCTTCTCTGTTCTTTTCTTTTTCTCTTGCTCTCTTGCCTTGTGGTTTGATGGCTTTCTTTAGTATTATGTTTGGGTTGCTTTCTCTTAATTTTTTGAGTATTTATTATAGGTTTCTGGTTTGTGGTTAACATGAGGTTCATATATAAAAACTTACTTGTATAGCAATCTATATTAAGTTGATGGTCTCTTTAGTTTGGCCTCTTGGTAAAAGCTCTACTCTTTTACTCCCCTCCTCCCACATGTTATGTTTTTGATATCATATCTAACCTCTTTTTTGTGTAAATGTATCCGTTACCCTCTTATCATGGAAATAGACAATTTTAGTACTTTTGTCTTTTGACCTTCATATTAGCTTCAAAGGTGGTTGATCTGCTACCTTTATTGTAGGTTTGCCTTTACCAGTGATTTTATTGCTTTTTTTTTTTAATTTTCTTATTTCTATTTGTGGTCTTCTCTTTTCCACTTAAATAAGTCCCTTCAGCATTTTTTGTAAAGCTGGTTTCTTGGTGATAAACTCCTTTAGTTTTGCTTCTCTGGGAAACTCTTTATCTCTCCTTCCATTCTGAATGATAACCTTGCCAGATAGAGTATTCTTGGCTGTAGGTCTTTTCCTTTCAGCACTTTATAATTTTATTTATTTATTTATTTTTCCCCAAAGCCCCAGTAGATAGTTGTATGTCATAGCTGCACATCCTTCTATTTGCTGTATGTGGGACGCGGCCTCAGCATGGCCAGAGAAGCAGTACGTCAGTGCACGTCCGGGATCTGAACCCGGGCCGCCAGCATCGGAACGCGAGCACTTAACCGCTAAGCCACAGGGCCGGCCCCCTTTCAGCACTTTAAATATATCATGCCACTGCCTTCTAGCCTATAAGATTTCTGCTGATAAGTCAGCTGATATCCTTAGGGGGTTTCCTTTGTATGTAACTTGCTGCCTTTTATTTGGAGCTTTTGGGATTCTCTCTTTATCTTTAATTCTGGACATTTTAGTTAGGGTGTGTCTTGGTGTGGGCCTCATTGGGTTTATCTTGTTTGGTGCTCTCTGTTCCTCCTGTACCTGGATATCTGTTTCCTTCCTTAGATTAGGAAGTTTTTTAGCGATTATTTCTTCAAATAGATTCTCTGCCCCTTTATCTCTTTCTTCTTCTTCTGGGACACCTATAACACGGATGTTAGTATGCTTGATGTTGTCCCAGAGGTCCCTTATACTGTCCTTGTTCTTTTAAATTCTTTTTTCTTTTATCTGTTCAGCTTGGGTGATTTCGTCTAGTCTTTCATCCAGCTTGCTGATCTGTTCTCCTGTATCATCTACTCTGCTTTTGAGTCCCTCTAGTGAATTTTTCATTTCAGGTATTGTATTCTTCTGTTCTGATTGGTTCTTTTTTATATTTCCCAGTTCTTTGTTGACGTTCTCACTGAGTTCATCCATTCTTCTCCCAATATCAGTGAGCATCCTTATGACTCTTTGTTCAAACTCTTTGTCAGGTAGATAGTTTATTTCCGTATTGTTTAGTTCTTTTTCTGGGGTTTTGTCCTGTTTCCTTACTTGGAACATATTCCTTTGTCTCCTCATTTTGCCTCTTTCTCTGTGCTTATATCTATGTATTAGGTAAGTCAGCTACATCTCCTGATCTTGGAGAGGTGGCCTTATGTAAGAGATGCCTTATGAGGCCCAGCAGTGTGTTTCCCTCTCATCACCAGTTCCAAATATTCCAGGAGTGTCCCTTGTGTGGGCTCCTCAGCCATTATTTCTTTAAATAAGCTTTCTGCTCCTTTCTCCTTCTCTTCAGCTCCTGGGTATCCAATAATGCATAGATTGTTTCTCTTAATGGTATCCCATATTTCACGTAGGCTTTCTTCACTCTTTTTCATTCTTTTGTTCTTTGTTCTCCTCTGACTGGATACTTTCAAAGGTCATGTCTTCTACTTCACAGGTTTTTTCCATCTGCTTGATCAAGTCTGCTGTTGAGGCTCTTTACTGCATTTTTCATTTTGTTCATTGTATTCTTCAGCTCCAGAATTTTGTTTGGGTCTTTTTTTATGATTTCTATCTCTTTGTTAAACCTCTCATTTTGTTCATGCATTATTTTTCTGATTTTGTTGAAATTTTCTTTCTGTGTTTTCTTGTAGCTCACTGAGCTTCCTGAAAACAAGTATTTTTAATTCTTTATTGGGCAAATTGCAGGTCTCTCTTTCTTTTGTGTCAGTTACTGGAAAATTATTGGTTTCCTTTGTCATGTTTCCTTGATTTTTCATGTCTTGCATTGCTGTCTTCACATTTAAAGAAGCAGTCACCTCCTCCAGTCTTTACTGACTGACTTCAGGAGAGAAATACCTTTCATCAGTTCTGTTATGGTTTCTGAGGTTTTCTCAGACCTTTTCTATGGATACTCCTGCTCCACACTTCTTGTTTCCTCTTGAGGGAGAATGAATAAGATTGTATGCCTTCTCTCAAAAGTCATAATGGGTGCTGACAGCCTTCTGTTAGCTTTCCCTAGGGCAGTGCTGAATGTTCAAGTTTTTGTGCTTTCTCCAAATCCCAGAGTCTGGCCAGATTTCTGTGCATGCTCACTAGCTGTCTACAAAGATTCAGGCTTGCTGCCCTCAGGCACATGCACGGGGAGCCGTCCATGGGGTGGGATATGTGCAGGTAAGGTCAGCAAAGCATTGAGGGTGCCCATGGGCCAGCTGGGGGGATCCACAGGTGAGGCATCCCCAGTGGCTCATGGGCTGGCTTCCTGATTGAGTCTTCAATGTGGTTAGTAGGATTCATATCCCTATGATGCCCTCCAAGAACCCTGGGTACTGTTCTTTCAGCTGCTCCCTGCCCCCCCCCCATACAACGCACTCAGTATTCTGGATGAAATGAGAAAGAAGTAGTGTCTTGCACAGCTGGAGAAGCCAGGTGCTTACTCATACATTCTCCCTTTGTCCCGTGGGAGAAATCGCTGGCTGAGACGATCTCTCTTGGCACTGAGATGTGCCACCTTGAGGGAGGGGTGGTGCAGGTGAAGTGAAACTGTTCCTCTTATCCTCTTCAATGCATGTGATCTTGGATTTCTTTTGCTGGAACTGCTCTGCTGGACTCTTGGACTTCCATAAAGGCATTCTCATCTATGGATAGATGTCAAAATTGGTGTTCTTAAGGGTACAGACAGTAGAAAATGCCTATTGCACCATTTTTTTCCTAATCTTACAGGGAAAACACTCCGTTTTTCACTTTTAAGTATGATGCTAGTTATAGTTTTGGAAAGGCAGTCTCTTGCATGCAGTCTTTTGACCCCCACTCAGCCACATAAGAATGGGCCTTTGGAATGGAACACTTCCTTACGAAGAGATAAAGCACCCTCACAGCCTATGCTGAACTTATCACCTTGTGTGGGAATCTCTTTCCCAGTGTCAGACTCAATGTGTAGTCCTTAGTTCTGCTTAAGTATGTGCAACATATAGCACCTGCTCAACTTCATTGCTGTATCTGTCCCCTGCAGGGAGGGGTGGGGTCTTTTGTTTATTCTGCAGCACAAGATGGTGCATTCAGGCCAATGGTCTTGCATCAGCTGCCAGGAGGGACCCAATGGCCATGGGGACTGACCCCCGCTACTGAAGAGATCTTGCCCTGTCTCTTCTCTATGTGAGGCAAGTGTTGTTCCCTCCAGTGCTTGACTGCCTTGTGTTTTCCTTGGCAACTCCAATACCAAGATGCAGTGTGTTCAGACTTCTACTCCTGATATAACAAGCAACAGATGCCACTTGCTCAACACAGAGGTTTTTCATAAAAACCCTTTATCAGATTGAGAAAGTTCCCTTCTATTCCTAGTTTGCTAATTTGTTTTAAATCATGATTGGGTACTGAATTGTGCCAATGTGCTTTTTTGCATCTATTTTGATAATCATATGGATTGTCTCCTTTATTCTGTTAATATGATGAATTACGTTGATTGATTTAATATGTTAGAACAACCTTGCATTTCTAGAATAATCCATATTCGACCATAATGTATTATCCTGTTGCTATATCTTTGAATTTGATTTACACAATTCTTGTTAAGGATCTTTTCATCTGTGCTTATAAGGGATATTGGTCTGAAGTTCTCTTTGTGATATCTTTGGTTTTTGTTTCAGAGTAATGTTGTTCCTATTCCTCTCTTTCAGAATTGTGTGAGACTTGCACAATTTCTTCCTTAAATGTTTGATAGAATTAACCAATGTTGCATCCAGCCTGGAGTTTTCTTTGTGGGAAGATTTTTGTCAATTCATTTTCTTTAATTAATATAGAGCTCCTCAGATATTCTTTTTTCTTCTTGTGTCAGTTTTAGCAATTTTTGTGTTTCAAGGAATTTGTTCACTTCATCTAAGTTGTTGAGTTTATTGGCATAAAACTGTTCATGATATTCCTTGATTATCCTTTTAATGCCTGGAGGATCTGATGTTCCTTTTTTTATTTCAGATATTGGCTATTTGTGTCTTCGTCCTTCATTTCTTGATCAGTTTTGTTATTGGCTTATTAACTTTATTGATCTTTTCCAAAAAGCAACTTTTAATGGATGTATTTACTCTATTATCTCTTCATTTTCTATTTCATTGATTTCAGCTCTTATACTTGTTATTTTTTCCCTTCTTCTGGCCTTGGGTTTAATTTGCACTTCTTTTTCTAGCTTCTTAAAGTGAAAGCTTGCATCATTGAACTTGGACCCTTCATGCTTTCTAGTATAAATGTTTAAATCTATCAATTTTCCTCTAAGTACTGCTTTACCTGCATCCTCAAAATTTTGGTATGTTGTGATTTGTGTACATTTCATTTAAAATATTTTCTGATTTTCTTTATGATTTCTTCTTTGAACATGGGTTATTTTACTGTATGTTTGCTACCGACTGAATTGTGTCCCCACCCCCTTAAAATTCATATGTTGAAGCCCTAACCCCCAATATGACTGCATTTGGAGACAGAGGCTTTAAGGAGGTAATTAAGGTTAAATGAAGTCACAAGGGTGGGGCCATAATCCAATAGGGCTCGTGCCCTTATAAGAAGAGAAATAGACACCAGAGCTCTCTCTCTTCATCATGTGAGGACACAGCAAGAAGGAAGTTATCTGCAAGCCAGGAAGAGATATCTCATGAGAAACTGACCATGCTGGCACCCTGATCTTTGACTTTCAACCTCCAGAACTGTGAGAAAATAAATTTCTGCTGTTTAATCCCCCCAGTCTATGGTATTTTGTTATGGCAGCCCAAGCAGACCACGACAGTGTTGTTTGTGATTCTTTTCCAAGATTAAAAAGAAATTTATTTCTCATTTAGTTCTATTGTGGTCAAAGAACATACTCTGTTGATTTCAATCCTTTTAAATTTATTTAGACTTGTTTTATGGCCCAGCATATGGTCTATATTGATTCATGTGTACTTGAAAATAATGTATTCTGCTGTTGTTGGGTGGCGTGTTCTATAAATTTTGAATAGGTCTATTTCATTGATAGTGTTGTTCAAATCATCTATGTCTTTACTATTTTCTGTCTACTTGTTTTATCATTTACTGAGAGATGAGTGTTGACAACTCGTTAGGGTGTTTTGAGCAGAAGGGTGGCATGATCTGACGTGTTTTAGGAAGGATCCCTCTGGCTGCTGTGTGGAGAATAGACTGATGAAGGCAAGCAGAATAGAATCGGGAGACCAGTGAGGAGGCCATTATAGTAATCCATGCAAGAGTTGTCAGTGGCTTGGTTCAAAGTGGTGGTAGCATTCAAGACCGTATGAACTCCTTGACTCTGGATCTATTTTGAAGATAGAGCCAATAGGATTTTGATGAATTGGGAGTTGGGATAACACCAAGGATTTTGTCCTGAGCAAACTGGAAAGGCGGAGCTGCCATCAGATGAGATGGGGAAGTTGGTGTAGGGCACGTTTGGGTGAATGGAAGTAAAAGGATATCTTTTTTTTAGCAGTCTGCCTGAATGCTTCTACTGAAAAAATTAATAAGGCAGGACTCTGGGGAAACAAGTTGCCTAAAACTGCCCAATGTAGTTGGAGATTTCTCTGAACTTCAGGGCCCAGTCTTAGCACAGCAGAGTCTACAGATGCATAAAAAAATGTCCCCAGTTCAAACACTGGAATAATCTGTGGGGCATTATGTATTTTGGAGGGTCTGTGGAGCTAATCCCAACTTCACAATGTCATCAGGCCTTTATCTGACAGAGTGGCAGACATGTTTGCCAAATAGTGTGCACCCTGGGAGGTGCAGCTTGGAGTAGGGAGATGGAGGATAGGGACACTCCAATTTTACACTACTAACATCACTCCTTACCTTAACCTGTTTCTGGCTCTCAGTTAGGAGTACCTCCTGGAAATCGTCTTGGCACCACCTTGATTAGGTCCTGTGTAGAGCCCTTAGGATCTGAATTTCTGAATTTGGGAGGTGGTAACACCATTGAATAATACATAGATTTCATGTCACTTTACTGAATAATATAATATCATTTCTGCAAACAATGGCATGGAGATAATGTTGCAATTTAGTGGGAACTAGAAAGACATCAAAATCCTAGAAGTTAGTTTCCTTATCTGTAAAAGGAAGAGGTTGGAGAAAGTGATCACCAGGGTCCCTTCTTGCTTTATTAAGAAGCTCTGATTCTGACATCCTATTCTGAATATAGACACAATCATTAGTTTGAAATTGCAGTATTGTTTTACACATATATTTTAATAAATATATATTTAAGGTTTTTATCAGGTTCCTGTAGTTTATATTATGCTATTTCACTCGGTACTATTGTTATGGCTGAACACTGGAATAGAGGAGATCACTTTTGGACATGTTGATTTGACATGTCTATTTCACACCGAAGTAGAGATGTCTAGATGGCAGTTGGATATGGGAGTCTGGAGTTCCGGAAAGTGGTCTTCACTGGAGATAGATCTTTGGGAGATAGCAGCACATATAGATTCTATTTAAAGCCATCAGCTTGGATGAACTCACCAAGGGAAGCAGTGAGTAGGTGTAGAGGGTGAATCAGCCCAAGGATTGAGCCCCAAAACCTCTTGCCCTTGTGCTCAGGTGTTGCAACAGCCCCTGCCTTCCTTGCTATTTATACTCCCAACCACCTATTTATTTACTTTACCTCCACCTCACTGTCTTCATCTGTAAATACCTGTCCCCCAGGGATGTTGCCAACTTCACTCACTGGCATCCTGCCCTGGCCTCCCTCAGCCTATGCTCAATGCGGGAGGCGGAGAGAACCTGCTAAGATGTAAGACAGATCATGTCGTCACTGTGTTCAAAACGCCCCAGTGGCTCCAATGCACCCGAATTCCTTACAACCTGGCAACCCCTTCCTGTCCCAGCTGTATCGCCATCATGATGCATTTACCTACCTCTTACTCCCCACAACTGTTAAGTAATGCAGGTGAGGAGAAAGTAGGGTCAAATTTCAAATAGAGTGGCCCAGAAAGCCTCGCTGAGAGGGAGACAGTTCAGTGATGCACGCGGAACTCTGGAGGAAGAGCGTTCCAGACACAAAAAAGCCAGTGCAAAGGCCCTGAGATAGGTGTGGGCCTGGTGCATTTCAGAAAGGGGAGGAGGGCCGGCCCATGGCTTAGCGGTTAAGTGTGCACGCTCCACTACTGGCGGCCCGGGTTCGGATCCCGGGCGCGCACTGACGCACCACTTCTCCGGCCATGCTGAGGCCGCGTCCCACATACAGCCACTAGAAGGATGTGCAGCTATGACATACAATTATCTAATGGGACTTTGGTGGGGGGGGAAGGAGGAAGATTGGCAATAGATGTTAGCTCAAAGCTGGTCTTCCTCAGCAAAAAGAGGAGGATTAGCATGGATGTTAGCTCAGGGCTGATCTTCCTCACAAAAAAAAAAAAAAGAAAGGGGAAGAGGCCAATGTGGCTCCATCAGAGTGAACAAGATGGAGAGGGGAGGGGAGGAGGCCAGAGAGGAAGCTGTCTGGATCACATCGGACTCTCTAAGCCACTGTAGGGACCTTGGCTTTGTCTCTGAGTGAGAGAGGAGCCCAAGGAGCGTTTGGAACAGAGGAGTTTTGTGACCTGACTTAGGTGTTAAAGCCTCCAGCAGCTTCAGTAGTCTATCTGTGGGGCCAAAGTGGCGGACTGATTCTGGACTTTGCTGAGTGAGGGAGGGAGGCTCAGACTAAAGTACAATGTCCGAGGTGATCTCACCCCACAATTCTGGGACAGTTTGGGGAGCCCCATCTGGAAAAGGCTGGTCTCGGTGCCCCTTCTTCTCATCCCTTTCCTCCAGCTGCCCCTTGCAGTCCCTCCCCTCCCTCTTGGATTCTTCCCCACAAAAGGCTCATTTGTCTCCTTTTCTACCAGAATATGGCTTGATGACTAATCAGCAAAGAGCCAATCCGTTAGTAAAAAAATAAGCCAATTTCTCAGTTAAAGGAAAGAAGGTCCACGTTCTCAGACCACAGTAATAGGTTAAATAAGAAATAAAACTATAGTTCCTCGATTCAACAATAGTCAAGACTTTTCTATTGCAGGTGAAAAACAAAACAAAACAAAAAATTAAAAATATTCACGTTGGCTTAAGCCAAAGGGAGAATTTCTGGGTCTGTGTAACTGAATGATTAGGGGGCAGTTTCCTGTCTTCAGGCATGGCTGGATCCAGGATTTGATTCTCTGAGGTTTGCCTTCCTTCTCTTGCTTCCCCTCTGTCCAGTGCCAGCCTGCCTGCCTGCTGCTCCCAAAGTGTCACTGGCTTGGATGAGGTCACCGTGGCCATAGGAAAGCAGTGCTTTAATCGGCCAGGCCTGAGCCACTTGCCCACCCCTGGAATCAAAGGTGAAGTCAACTCTACCACTATCATGACTGCTGAGGAGATGGAAAATAGGGGCTTTCTAGGAAGAAATAAGGATACTGGTGCCAGGCGAAGGGGAATGGGTGCTGGGTGACAAAACCCACAAGTGTCCTCTACAATGGCACAGACATTACATCAAATTCAAAATCCATTTCTAATGTTTTGAAAACACAAGACTAGGAAAGATTATTCCTTAAGTTAATAGAGCTTGGGCCCTGTTTCTGGCTGACTGGGCCACCAACTTCCCTCTGCTGACTCTGGGGGTCCACATCCACTCCAAGGATTGTGTCCTCTCCCCAGTCCTCCCCCACAGACCTTTGCTGAATGAAAGTTTGTAAGTAAATGGTTTTAAAGTTAAAAATAGAACAAACTATTATTTTCCAAAGGAAAAACATCTATCTCAAAAGTAATAATTCTTTATGAAAATATTTAAACAACATGGCAATCTGAAATCTAAATACTGAAAGTTTCCTTCCCTGATGCTATGGTCCAGTGAAGAGCATTCTTGACAGTAGGGGTGGCTCCTTCTAGGGAGTTACTATGTATTTCCCCACATGTTCACTTGGTGGGAATGTGCTGAAAACCAGGAATGAGCCATACCCAGAGTTCTTGTTTTAATCTCTTTCCATATTAGTACCCAACTGTCTACCTCGCTCTTTCTTTAACTGCCACATGCTATTTCACCAGGGTGGACTTACCATGATTTATTGAGACTTTCCCTGTTGATGTACCTTCTTTCCAGTTTTTCACAATGACAAACAATGCAGTAATCAATACTGTGGTCAATTCTGCCTTGTCACATATACAAGAGTTTCTCTATGAGAGATTCCCAAAGGCTGGTCAAAGTGTGCACACATCTTTAATTTTAGTAGAAAATGCCAATTAAATGTCCAGATAGATTTTACTACCACTCGAACTGATAGTGTATGAGTCTTTCTTTCCAACTACAGCCTTCCCAATCATTGAAGATTAATTAATTAAATTAATTAATTTGTAGAGGACATTGTAGAGGACACTACAATTAATTAAATGACTCCAACACTGAAAGCTGCTCTGGTCCCACACAGCAAATCTTCAAAGCAAGACTCAAAAGGATCCAACTGTTTCCAAGTCACTTAACAGTATCCCAGAACAAAGCTCATGAAGATGTTGAGGAATACAAAGGTACCCAGCACCCAAGGGAAAATCATAATGCCTGGCATCCAATCTAAAATTACCAGGTATGCAGAGCAGCAGGAAAATCCAACCCATAATGAAGCAAGAAATCAAGCAATAAAAGGCATCCAGATTGGAAAGAAAGAAGAAAAACTGACTTTATCTTGATAAATAAATGACAAGCAATAGGATATATTGGAGTATATGAGGAAGCCATTTGGTGTAAAACTAATTCGGCCTGACCTTGTTTTCCCAAAAGGGCCTGATGTGGCTGTTGAGCATGCATTGTATATCTGCTTTAAGCATTTATTATGTCTCAAAGACAAGAACAAAGCCCTTTAAGATAAAGAAAGATGTAACTTCCTCCATATTGGCATTTCCTTAAGGAAAAGCATCTCTCCCTAGGCTAGGGATTGATTGCTGACCTGCTGTGACCACCCAGCTTGAAACCACAGACCTGCTACTTGCTGTGTTCATCAATTACTATGTGAATCACTGTGCCAGGTAGGCAGGCTAGGCAATCTCGTGACCATTGTAAAAGGGACATTCCAATCATATGTGATACATGCTCTTTGATGGCATATAACAACTCTGTACACCCCACATCTTTGGTCCCCTTCCTTCCTTGGGGAAGGAAGGCCCCAGGCTAGTCCTCAGATCTGGCTCGTAATAAACTCACCCCAACTTTGATTTATAGAGAGATTATGGATTATTTGCATCAACATTTCTTGGTGTAGTTGGCAGGATTTCGGAGAAACCCACTGGAAACCACCTGGAATCTACACCAAACTGGCATTCAGTACCAATAGGGGCCCATTGAGCATCCCACCCCTGGATCACTGCATTCTTCAGGTGACCCTGGTGAGTTTTCTTGAAACCTGGACCTCCTTATTTTAAGTCGATGGTCCAGAGTTTATATGAGCTGTTTCAAGCCTTAAGACTAGGTGTCTTAAGGGGGTACTGGTACATATCCTAAGTAAGAGGAGCCTGGGGGGTATTTCCTAGGAAAGAGAAACCTAGAGGGAATTTCCTAGGCCAGGGGGGTCCTAGGAGGAACTTTGGAGTGAATGCGGCAGGCTGACCTTTTTCATTTGGCTTTAAATCAGAAAGAATTATGTTTATAAAGTCTGAACAAACTGCTTGATAGAGAAATGAGAGACCAAATGTGTTCAGCTGTGAAGAAAAGGGACATTGCTCCTCCAAGCTGAAAAGCGGTCTCAGGCGACTGAGAATCTAGTGGGAGTGTCTGAGTTTGAGCCTTGAGATGTGCAGAGGTCCCATAGGGAACTCCACTATCATTCATGTTAATTAATTAAAGGCTTGTCTGGAGAAGCACTTATGAGGGTTGGTCACCCATGCTCCGAGCCCCCACAGTGGTCTTAGAGTGCTGGCGAGAAAAACTGAGTCACAAAACAGAGTGTCTACGACCTTTCTTTAGGGAGTAACACTCACGAACAGCACACTTGTGACCCACTACACTGTCCCTAGATGTTGTTCAGACTTTATAGCAAAATGAAACTAAAAGAAAAGTGAGCAATTGAGCTTCTAAAAAAGCCTGAGCAGTTCCTGAATGGGTGGCCTCCCCCTTGGAACTCCAGCTGGCTTCATGCTGAGACTTGCGCAAGTGCTTAACAAAAGGGGAATATCTAGCCCATCCCAGATTCCTAAGACTGAAAGAAAAAAAATGGGAAACGAAGTTTTTGCAGATGCAGTCTGCTATGAAAACACCCTTGCCCAAAAATCTAAGGAAAAATTTTAAGACAGAGACTATAAAAATCTTTGTTGTATCTGTCTGTTGTTTATGTGTGTGTCTATATGTGTATGTTATAAATGTGTGGCATTTTACCTCCAGATGGTATGGCCAAAATTAAGAGCTCTATTCAACTGGCTTAAAGTAAGCACTTACAAAAATGATTTCTAAATGCAACTAACCCAAATGTCTTTCAAGTTAATGTGATGTGAAATAATCTTTGGTAAATAAAAGCTTGTTTAAATTTGTTGGTTTGATTAAAATAGGCATGTCCTCAGCTATCAGCATTGGATATGATGCAGACATGCAGGATTTATTCTACATTTATTGGTCAAATAAGCTGATGTTATCTCTATTACAAAACTGGTTAACAAAAATAATAACTTAAAATGATGGCTAATTGTGTCTAATAGCTCATGAAGTCTTGTAGGCAATCTAGATAATTATTGGGAAGAAGTAACTAAATAGAGGTGAAAAAGGTGAGTGTTGCATGAACTTTTTTAACAATAGTTATGTGTTATGGTGTATGTAGTTAAAATAGCTTCCAAAATCTCTTTGGTAATTTGAAACTTTGAAGTTTTGCTAGGTTAATTTAAATGATAAAAATTCATTTTATCTCTAATAAGATAAAATATTAGACATTATTAAATATAAGTTTATCTACTCTTGGCTTCTTATTACGCAAAAACTAAAAGGTGTTTAGGTCTATTAGTAAACATATCTTGTATTTTATTAAATAATTGTACTATGAAGTAACATGTTTCTAGAAATTATAAAAGATATTTATAAGTTTTCCAAGCCACAGCATGCTAATGTAAAAGACAGTTCATAGTTGCTTAGTTAGTTTTTACTTAGAAATTAAGGTTTCTAAGGGTTAAAAATTCTACTGTATGTGATTAAACCTTCTAAAAACTAAGGAAAATATATTTGTATTCAAGGAAAGATGTATATTTTCAGTAAAGAAGGTATAAATAATGGAAATATTTTTGTTTGGTTAAGAAAGATAAATTTGTCCTAAAGTACTAGGAGGGAAAAAAATGGCATGGGACAAATTCTGAATGTAAAAAGAAGGTAATATAAGGTTTGTTGAAGAGGAACCCTGAGGAAAGAGTTTTATGCATAGTCAAGTTGGCTAAGATTAAAATAAATTTAATTAAGATAATAAGTTTTAATATCAGAAGTAAGCTGGTACAAAAATTAGAATTTGGTTTTCTCTCTCTTAAAAGGGATAATTTTCTTAAATTCTTAGTCTGCTCCTGATAAAGAGGTTACAAAGGGTTTTTCTTTACCTTTGAGTAAGTTTACCTAAAAGATGGAGATCTGTGTTTTGATAAGATAATTTTCTATGTTCAAAAAGACTGAGGTTTCTCTATTAAGTTTTTTTTTTTTTTTACTGTTTTAATGCTCTGTTTGCCCTTGACTGTTTCTGTTGCCACTTTGTTTGAATGGGTGACTAAGCATTGTTTCACAGCAACATGATCAGCAGACACTTGATCTTGTTTGACCAAGTGTTTTAAGACCTTTTGATATTTTTGACAAGCTCCCCAAAATTCATATCCTGAATAAAGTCTTTCTTTTGGTTTTTTTCTTTGAGAATTTTCAAAGGGCCCCTGGGACTTCTCAAAGAAATTTATTCTATCTTCCTATAAAGACGGAGATACTAAACTAATTAGGCTCATTTGGTATGCTGAATTGCATGGGAAACATTGTCAAGTAAATAGTAAACCTTCTTAGGTTATATTGACTAAGTAAATATTATTCACTATTTTAACCCTGCTACCTTGCTTCCAACATCACAAGAGGAAAAGACCATAACTGCATTCCATTATCTAATTTGGTTTACAGATGGGTATTACTTAAATAATAAGCAAGGACATTATCACGCTGGGTATACTGTCCAGTCTTGAGAATGCCTGCTACTTTCTATTAACTCTGCTGACCCAGTAAAGGATTTCCTTCTACAGCCTCAAGAAATTGTCACGGAAGAAGAGAAACAGACATGACAGTCAAAAGAGGGAATTTTTGAGACCCCCTCACAGATGTGGTTTGGGACCAATAAGAAACCCATAGTGCCTATTGGAGCACAATTGCCACTTCTCCAGCATATACACTAATTAACCCATTGGACACCTGAAAAGATGATTTTATGGGGAAAACAACACTTTTGGAAACTTTCCCCCACACTGGCCCATAAAGCCTATACTTGTTGTGTTATATGCCCAAAGTATAATCCAGGGAAACCACTCCATGGGTCACAAGGCCACTTTCCCCTTCCTAAGGGATCCTTTGAGGTACGACAATTAGACTTTGTCCAAATGCTATCATCTCAAGGATGTAAATATATCTTGTGATGATCTGTGTGTTCTCACATTGGGCTGAGGCCTTTCCTTGTGGAAGAGCGATGGCTTTAGGTAAATTATTATTGGAGAGAATAATTCTTGTTTGGGGAATTCCTACTGAGTTACACAGTGACCGGGGAACTCATTTCACCAGACAAATAATTAAATCTATTTGTAACATTTGGCCAATAATGCAGCATTTCCACTGCGCTTACCAACTCCAATCCTCAGGATTGGTGGAAAGAACTAATGGCACAATAAAAACTCAATTGGCAAAGCTTTCATAAGCATTTACTGTCTCATGGCCAAAAGCTCTTCCACTAGTGCTCCTTAATCTTAGACCTACACGCTTTGGTAAATATCGGCTATCTCCTTCCGAGATAATAACTGGACAGCCTATGCAATTACACAAAGAAATGTATGAACCAATTTTGCTTAAAGGAAATATCTTAATTACTATCAAAGTCTAATTGAGACACTTAAAAAAATGAGAGGTTGGTAGCTGATTCGTTTCACAGAGACCTCCCAGACCTTAAAGATCATGGACTATCACTTGGAGAATTTATTTATCAGAAGAGGCATCAAATAAAAGACTCTTTGCAGCCCTGTTGGAAAGGACCATACCAGGTACTTTTAACCATCTCATGCACTGCAGAATCAAAAGGCATCGGCTCATGGATTCACATTTCTCATTTTAAAAAAGGCTTCTCCACCTGAGTGGGTTTCAGTTCCTACTTCTGATACTCAGCTTCAACTGACCAATGCAAATATTTCCAAACCAGGATGAGAAGAAGATGGCATCTGTTGCAGACAGCTGTCCCAACACACCGGACCAGGCCTGTATTCCCAACCTTAAATCTCCTCATTTAAATCTTTGTGATGCTTAAACTGTATACCTATTTTATAATTGTTCCCTTTAAGGTTTTCAAAATACTATCATACTTAAAGAAAGTGACTGATTTGGAACAGACTGGTCTTGAAGGCCAGTCATTTATTGGCTGTCTCCTAATGGAACTCAATGGTTATGTGGAACAAATCTGTGACCTTGGCTACTGCCTGGATAGCTAAAACACTGCACTCTGAGCTTCCCTTGGATGCAGGGAAGGAGTCACTGAGCTGATACCTGTTGCCAACTTCCTTCTCTTTAAGGCCAGACAGGCTCATTCAGTGTTCCACTGGTTTGACCACTGAGCAGCTAGCTGTGTTTGTTCCTTCCTTGGAGCTAGAGGATGTCATATCACATACAGAAGCCCTGACTAAATTTACTCAACAAGCCCTTAACGGCAGTCAGGCAGGAATAGCCTTATTAGATACTGAAAGGTCTTTGATGAAAAAGGCTGTCCTTCAAAATAGAATGGCCTTAGATATTCTAACTGCATCCCAAGGTGGCACATGTGGAATCATTGAAAGTGAATGCTGTGTTTTTATACCTGATGACTCTTCCAATGTTTCATTTCTGCTAAAGCACATGAAAAAGCGGGTGAATGCCGGCAATCCTACACCTGGTCTTGATTTGTTTGGTTGGCTCCTTTCTGGTATCGGTTCCCTTTTTCGATCCAGATTGCAATTCCTATTTCTATTACTTCTTGGACTTCTTGCACTAGTCATAATATTCAAACTATTTGCTGTTTTCTTTACTCAGTGTTGTAAGACTGGCACGCAAGATAGAGTAATGATTACTCAGAGACTTGAGATGGTCGATTGATCTTATAACCCTGGACAAATTTCCTTTTCTGATAAGGACTATGCCTAAGAACTCATTTTAAACTAATATTTTCAAATATATTGAATTATTATCATTCTTATTATACTTGTTCTATAATTGTAAACAATGTAAACGTCAGGAGTCATAAAGAAGCACATATACAATGTTTGTGCAACAACCTAAAATTAATCAAAAACCTATCAACTGCTTCCTCTGTTAATATATATACCTCTATGCTTGTCCACTATATCCGGTTATTTCCTCCCAACGTGGACAACTGGACAAATAAATGAGGTAAAAGTCTGGCACCGAGGGACATGATGGACCCAGGGCATGCAGCAACCACCCTGGCGCCAAGGCACAATATTTTGATCATCAATGCTTTCTATTGAAAGATTATAGATCAAAAGGGGGAAAATGATAAATAAATGACAAGGAATAGGATATATTGGAGTATATGAGGAAGCCATTTGGTGTAAAACTAATTCAGCCTGACCTTGTTTTCCCAAAAGGGCCTGACGTGCTGTTGAGCGTGCATTGCCTATCTGCTTTAAGCATTTTCTATGTCCCAAAGGCAAGAAAATGCCCTTAAAGATAAAGTAACTTGCCCCACATTGGCATTTCCTTAAGGATAAGCATCTCTCTCTAGGCTAGGGATTGATTGCTGACCTGCTATCATCACCCAGCTTGAGAACACAGACCTGCTACCTGCTGTGTTCATCAATTGCTGTGTGATTCACTGTGCTGGGTAGGCAGGCTAGGCAATCTCGTGACCGTTGTAAAACGGACATTCTAATCATATGTGATACATGCTCTTTGACAGTATATAACCACTCTGTACACCCCATTTCTTTGTTCCCCTTCTTTCCTTGGGGAAGGAAGGCCCTGGGCTAGTTCTCAGATCTGGCTCATAATAGACTCAGCCCAATTTTGATTTATAGAGAGGTTATGGATTATTTGTGTAGACAATCTGCAGACATGATGACCTATAGAGAAAATCTGATGGATTCTACAAAGGAGCTACTAGACTAGGGAGTTTTGCAAGGTTGCAGGCTACAACATAGTTTAGAGGGAGTTAATCCCCTCACCCCAAACACTTAACCAATTGTTACAGCACTTTTCTTCACAGATCTGAATCAAGGCCAGTAAGCCACAAATTCCTATTCAGTATTCTGGTGTTACACATTAATATATAAATGTAACTATAAAAGTAAGAAAATATTCCAAAATGTTGACAGTAGTTAATACTGAATGACAAGACCCACCTTCTTCCATTTCCTAAATTGTCTTCAATTGCCTTGTCCTACTGGACTATCTGAATCCCAGAACCCATCCCCGCCCCCACCATGAAGACAAAGACAAGAATATTAGGAGGTGCAGTAGCTGAAAAGGAACTCAGACACGGAATAGTTGCTCAGTTTTATTTTCCGCTGTAACGAACACTGAATCACCAAATGAAACAAGTGGACCCTGAGTGCCCAAAGGCCAGTAAAAGCAAAACATTAGGGCCCCATAATAAAGTGGCAACAACTGCAGCAATCCTCCGCCTAGGAAAGATGCACCGCCTAGGACGGGATAGGAGGTTAGACCTTGGCCCCCTTTTCCCTGCTGAGGCTTAGCGAAAAACGGGGGCACAATGCGCTGCATGGTCTGCATCACCGGGGAAAGCTGGTCAAAACAAGAGGTGATAGACATTCGGAGTTAGCCAGGGTCTTCAGCAGTCAATAGGCTAAAAGGGAGAGAAAAAGAAAATTCAAGTTAGAATGGAGGAGGGACATGTTCCTCGTTCCTTGCTCTGTCTCCTCACACAGTGACAATTCCAGAGCACCACACTTCTTCCTTAGGCTTAACCCTTCCTTGTCTCTCTGTCTCCACTACAGCTCCCCCTGGGCTGAGACTGGCACTGGCCACCTGCCACCACCTCCTCCCCAGCCCATTCTAGAACTGACACAGTCAGGATGCTGCCATTCACACTGAGCTCCTTCCGAACTGGCCCTCGGAGTTCAGCATTTGGTGTCAGGAACCGATGGGCGATCTCTGCCTCCACAGGCAACGGGAAAGGCACTGTGAGGATGCTGGTGGAGATATGGTTAAGGCACCATCGGATTCTGCCTGTGCCTCAGACCTCCTCCTCACTGAGGCCCACCTTCCCCCCAGGCCACCCCTCAGGCAGTCCACGATCTCCCACCCTATACATTTAGGCCACCCTGGACAGCACTGCCTCTGCTCCCTGGTTCTCCGCAGGCTGCTTTTCCCCACCACTGCCATCCTCTGTCAGCCCAGGCCACCACTGGCCCATATCCTCCAGCCGCCCAGAGTTTCCTCCTGCTTCCCTTTCAGCTCCCATCTGCCTGCGGCCCCCCTCAAACCACCTCCAGCCCATCCCCCAGCAGCCCAGCCCACTGGAGCTCCTACAAAAGGATACAACTGGAGCAGTCAGTTACCCGGACCTCCAGCCACGGGTACTGCGTCTCTGGCAGGCCCTGGTGCCTGGGGTGCCTGTTCGATCTGAGGAACACCTCCGGCTGCGGCACCTGCCTCTCGCGTGACGCCAGGGCCTCGGGGATCACCCGTACCTCCAGCGTCACCAAGGTCGACAGAGTCACCAAGGCCACCGGGGCCGCCAGGACAGGATGGTGCGCCCTGGCCGCCACCTGCTGCACCCACCACAATGGCCGTGACACCTGCTCCTTCCTCTGCTGCCTTCATTGTTCCTCCTCCATCCGCCCCAGACTCCATCTTGAATTCTCCCACCCTCTCCGTGCCTCGCTGAAGCACAAAGCGCCCCCTCACAAAACTCTACCCCTTAGCACGCAATTCAACTCGGAATACCCAGAGCGCCTGCGCAAACACACACCAGGTAATGCCTCCTGACTCTTGATTGGTTCACACCCAGAGACCCCAGAGACCCCACAGGTTCTCTAGCCAATGAACACTCCCTTATGAAGCTTCGCCCCTTAGAGCACTGTGTAACCCCAGTGCGCCTGCGCAAAGAGACACCTACACGGGCGGGTCCCTCCAAGCCGGCCCTGCTGCAGGCCCCAGACACCCCACAGGCTGCTTAGCCAATGAGGTCTCTGCTCGACGTTCATCCCGTTAGTTCGGTGCAGCTCAAGCTCTGCAGTGTGCATGGGCTCAACTCCTAAGGCCGCCAGGCACGTGACTGTTTCCCGCCAAGCCTGCCCCGCCCCAAGCATGCCCCGAGCACCTCGAAGCCCAGCCCGGTGCCAGCCGGGCCAGCCTCACCTGTGACCAGCCTGCTGACCCGTGGTCCCCTGTCTTCGAGTTCTGGGAGGGAGTCAGGCACCTCTGGGCCGGGCCTGCCTGTGCCTCTCTCTGGGCTCCACATGTGGGCCGAGTCTGCGGGTATCGGGGCCCAGGAGGGACCAGCTGGACTGCTGGGCTGCACGAGGGGGAGCACCACCCCTGGGACAGCTCCCTGTCCCTCTGCCCTCTGCTGGCACAGCCCTCATGGGCTCTCGCTCCCCCAGGAACAAAGCCTGGCAGCTCTCTGGGGGGCTGGAGGTGCCAGGGGCCCTCAACTGGGAGGTGACCCTGTGTCTGCTGGCCTGCTGGGTGCTGGTGTACTTCTGTGTCTGGAAGGGGGTCAAGTCAACAGAAAAGGGACAGCTGGAGGCAGGCAGGGCTGGGGATGACGGGAGGGCTGGGGGCAGCATTGCCTGGGGGAGGGGCATCTCTGTCCCCACACTCCCCCTCTGACCACTATTGAGCGGGGTGAGCGGATGCGGTGTGCCATCCCGGGGGGTCTGGGGCTGCTCACCTGGCTTGCTCAGGCTTGCCCACACCCTGCCCCCTGGGCTGGGCAGACTGCAGGGATCTGAGGTGGGCACCAGCCAGGGAAGGGATCCCGGGCATGGCTCCCACCTGTGAGCTTAAGGCTGATGCACTTTCCACGTCTCAAGTCTTCCATGTAGCAGCTTGACTAAACCCACGTCTGTGTCACGTCCAATCCCCAGGCAGCCGAGTGGACCCCAGAAAGGCTTCCCCCACACCCTGACATCCGCTGGAGTGGTGGGGCTGGGTGAGGGCAGGGGGCCAGCGGGGACATTCTTCCTGTGCTAAGAAGCCACTGCAAACATGGCAATAAAAACATGCCATTTTCCAAAGCTGGCTCCTGCTCCACCTCTGCTTGTCTTAGGGGGAGGGGGTGGGCCTGGGGTGGAGGAGTGGGGAGGCCTCCCACCTCGAGCTGCTTCCTTGGACAAGTATTTGTTCTACGCCCAGCCCTGTTCCAGGAACTGAGGATAGAGCAGGGAAGGAAGCCGGCAGAAAGCCTTTTCCCCCGCGGAGCTGACTACCTGGGGAGAAAGGGCACTGGTGTGCTGAGGCGGGACACGCCCAGCAGGGAATGTGGTGTGAGGTCCTGGGAAGGTGGGTGGGAAGTTGCAGACACTGAATTTCCCCAAGGTTGCCCAAATGCTGCACTGAACAGGTGACCTTCCAAGGTGCAGGCGGCGAGGGGTGGGCTAGGCAGCTGGCAGGAGGCTCCAGCAGAGCCTGGGAAGTTGGAGGTCCCTGGGACCAGGGCGCTAGCTGTGTAACGGAGAAGTCTTCAGATTAGGGACCTGTTTGCGAGGTAGAGCCAACCCGGCTTGTGGATGGCCGGGATGCGGGGTTGAGAGAGGAGTCAGGGAGCCCCCGAGAGATTGAGCCTGAGCACCCAGAAGAACGGCGTTGCCGGGCCCTGCACTGAGACGAGGAGGAGGTTTGGAGGGGCCGGTGGTGCCATCTGAGCGCAGACATCTAGTGAGCAGGTGGACAAGGAGTCTGGAGTTCTGGAAAGAGTCTGGTCTGGAGAGAGAGCTGTGGAAGTTCTCAGCACATAAAGATGGCCCTGAAAGCCCCGAGCCTGGCTGAGCTCACCAGGGGCCGCCGAGTGGGTGTAGAGGGAGAAGCGGCCCCAGCACTGGGCCCTGGGGCCCTGGGACGCTCAGAGGTGGCTGAGAAGCCGGGGAGCCAGCAGCGGAGACTGAGGAGGGGTGGGAGGGACCTAAAGAGTTCCGGGCAGGTCCTGGAACACGAGTGAGGCCCCCGCCCCCGGGGGGTGGGGGTCAGGGAGGAGAGGGTGGTCGGCTCTGTCGGGTGCTGCCGACAGTCAAGGGAGATGAGGCCCCAAACGCTCGCTGGGGCTTGGTGACAGGATCATGGAGACCTGGACAAGAGAGGCTGGGGGGGAGGGTGTGTGCAAAAGCCTGACTGGAGTGGGATTAAGAAAGAACAGGAGGAAAGGAATTGAAGACAGTGAGTCCAAATGAAGGGGAGCAGAAAGATGGGGCAAATGTGACAGGGGAAATGGGGTCAAGCCATGGCTGATTTAGCCTTGAGGGGACATTGGCCACCATGGTGAGGACTTGGAGAGGTGTGCACTGAGGGAAAGAAATTTTGTCAATATCCCTGTGATCCCTCTGTGTGTCTCAGTGGCCCTATCCATAAATGGCAATGAAAGGCTGGCAAGCTGGGGAAAACTGGATCATCTTAAAAAGTCTCTGCCAGTCTCAAACTTTTAAGGTTCCAAGAATAACAAGCATTTCTAAACAACGTACTAATGAGCTCCTGTCCCACAAGCAGCCAGCTAGCTCCCTCGGGCCAGCCGAAAATACTCACTTCCCTTAAGGATGGGCTGTGAAACATCCCACGTGCCCACGGATACACCACCAAGAGATTAATTGTAGCTTTCCACTCCCAAGGCCACAACAGCATCTCCCACACCATGCCACTCCAGGCAATACGGGCTACCGCCTCACCCCAACAACCCCTCCAGCCCCTCCCCCAAATAAAGCCACAGTAAAATAAAAACATCAGGGCAAGTATATGACTTCCAAGAAAAGGGGTCTCCCCTAAATTGGGAGGCTCTTATTGATGGATGTCTTCATGGCTGGGCACTAATCCCACCATGGAGGCTCCACCCTCATGACCTCATCTAAACCCTATTACCTCCCAAAGGCCCCACCTCCAAATACCTTGCCGTTGGGGGTCAGGGCTTCAATATGGTATATGAATTTGGGGGCGGGGTGGGATGGGAGAGGACTCAAACATTCAGTCCATAGGAGAGTGCTCCTCATTTACCCCATCTATGTTACATGCATATCGTTAACAGGGAGCCAATGATTTATGTGACCAAACATAGAAACAGCATCTTTCCTGACTGATCATCCATGTTAGTTGTCGTGGAAGGTATGACAGGAGGAGAAGCCAAGGTCCCACAGGTACTCCCAGCTGACAGACAGGATGGAAACAGTAAACTAAGATTTTGTTTAAAAATTTTAAAGCAATTCAAATCCAAACGCCCTGTTTAAGCTCCTGGAGTCAAAGGAGCTATCGAGGTCAAGAGCTGTGATGATGGTTATTCTCCTTCCTCTCAACTTCCTCTCAGTATGTTCCTTCCCCCTCCTTGTGCTCCCTGCCTGGGGGATAGTGTTTCCCCTGCTGTCCTCACCAGTGGTGTTGACTACTCATTCTCCTGTGCCGGGCCACGCCCCTCACACCTCAGGGCCAGGAGGTGACACGGGCCATGTCTAGGTGCCTCTCTGCTGTTTCCAGGCCACTCTTCTACCTGCTGTGCTGGTCACTGTCCTTCCCCAGCCCTGCTCTCTGCCCCAGAGGCTGCCCCGAGGTGGATGGCATCACTCAGGGGGCTCCTTTGCTCAGGCTGCCAGTTGGACTCAGCCAATAGAAGGCACTGGCAGGAGACCAGAGCGGGGGAGGAGTGAGAACCAAGGGTATTTGTCCCTGATGCACCCTCTGTGCCTCCCTGCGGTTCTGGGAGTGGCTGCATTCCTTCGACTCTCACCAGGCTACAGTAGCACTGACCCCTATCCCTGCCCCTTTAGGCCTAGGCGTGGTATAGGGAAGATGGCTTCCCTTGGTGCCTGACCATCCCTTGTTAGCTGTGGCACCTGCTGGTAAATGACTGACAACTGGTTCTCTAGGAGGAGGGAAGGTGGAAAGTATGTATATACATATATATTAAGTTTACTATAATTCTAACTCTGTTATAATTCTGACTCACATACAGAATGTGTAGCACATAATTTACAAATAATCACAAAATATAAAATACTCTTTATTGTAAATCCCTTATACCTCATGGATTCTCCAGAGTCTTTTAGAACTGCTAAAGATTCAACAGTCTTTAGTTGACTTTTGCCAAACTCTTGTATCTGTAGCCAGTCTGCAGTTGCAAGTGATGAACGAGTGAGTGTGGCCCTGACATGAACGTTGGGTGATATTTTCACTCACGTTAATGAGTAAGGCAAAACCGAAACAACGGAGACGTATGTCAGAACTTCACACGTTCATCAGTGACACGAGAAACTTTTTTTCTGAGTCAAATAATAGTGTTTGAATACTGGAAAAACGTTTCCTCAAAGTTTTATGCTATTCACAATGGAACAGCTACAGACACGACACACAATTTTAAGTGCACTTAATCTGCAATATCAACATTTCCTCCATCACTTCCTTAAGTCTAGGCAATCAACGAAACAATAAACCAAGCCCTGACTTGCAGGATTTGCCAGTTTCTGTGCTGTCAGTGCTTGCAGCCTGGCCGACTTCCAGCCACCAGTGTGATGTCAACTGAACACACACTTGGGAAGAGATGTGTACTCCCTCACCATTGTATAGAATTTCCATCATCCAGATCCAATAGACAAAAATAACCCCAAAAGCATAGATAACAGTGACAGGTAGTAAAACAATTAGAAAGCGATGGTTTGTTTTTTACCTTTTAAAAATACAATTTAAAAATACTACTTAAGGGCCGGCTCCGTGGCTTAGCGGTTAAGTGTGTGCGCTCTGATGCTGGCGGCCCGGGTTCGGATCCCGGGAGCGCCCCGAGGCACCACTTCTCCGTCCAACGTGAGGCCGAGTCCCACGTACAGCAACTGGGAGGATGTGAACCTATGACATACAACTATCTACTGGGGCTTTGGGGGGAAAAAACTGAATAAATAAAATCTTTAAAAAAAAAATACTACTTAAGCTTATATCATCAAAACTTTAATAATTATGCAAGATAACTTATGGAGATCAACTATACAGCACAATGCCTATAGTCAACAATAGCGTATTGTATACTTAAAATGTGCTAAGAGGGTATATCTTATGTTAAGCACTCTCACCACACACACACACACACACACACACAAGTAATAATAAAGAGGGGCGAGAGGAAACTTTGGTGGATGACCCATATGTCTATGGCTTTGATGGTGGTGATGGTTTCCCGGGTGTATACTCATCCCCAAGCTCATCGAGTTGTATACATTAAATATGGACAGCTTTTTACACATCCAACACACCTCAATAAACTGATTTAAAAAATAAAATAAATTTTTACTATTGGCTGTGTTTAACACTCAGCTCCCAAATTTCTGACAATTTAACATTCAGCTCTCCGGAGTTCATATGAGCCAGCTCCCGCTCACCACTGCTTATTGGTCCCTTTCCTCTCCTTACATCCCTCTCGACAGTCCTCTCATTAAGTGCTCCTCAGGCAAATACTTTAAAGGTTCCACCTCTTTCCTGCTTCACCCTGACTTGCACTCCAAGGGTAGATGCAGGCATCTTAGAATTACTTAGGGCATCCTCATGCATTGGTCAGGTTCATTTGCAGATATTGCAAACCTCTCTGGCTAGTTTTACACGGGGAATTTAGCACAGAGAACTGGGTGCTTACAAAATCATTTCAAGAGCTGGAAGAATAGAATGTAGGCTGAGCTTGGGGAATGACCCAGAACATCACAGACCTGACCTGCCAAGGGAACCAGCCAGTACCCAGGCCACAAGGAATGTGGAGGATCAGGAAGCTGCTGACCCCACCGTTGGTTCTGGGAACACACCTTCCTTGCTATGGTCCAGGCATCAGGAAGTTTCCTCTGTGACTATTGGTTCCAGAGCCACACTGCAGCTACTAGATGTGCACCGGGCACAAGAAAGGATGCCTTGGACCCAGTGGTGTGCTGATGAATCTTTAACAATGGGCTCCCGAGAGGCAGGGAAGAGCCCTGATTTGTAGCAGTTGCTGATGTCCATGGTGTACACACTCGCACCACAGCCGATTTCAAGCTACCGACATGACGTCACTGAATGCCGACCTACGAAGAGATGCTACCAAGATGCTGCCACACCAGCAAGTCTGAGGTGGTGGCCCCGGCACACCACAGGCTTGCACCCTGCCTCTCACCATACACAGACACTCTGCTAATACTCACGTGGAAACCCGCGTTTTTGCAACTTGCAGAAAGAGTAGCTAGAAGCAGACTTCCGCTTCACTTGGCCTTCCAAAACACATGCAAGAGCAACAAACTGGCCAAACATGAACCACATCCAGAATGCTAGTTCTAAAAGGAGCCAAGGGAATGCAGTTTTTATTTCTCCAACATGTGCAGGAGAAGGCTCACTAGACGAAAGTTGGAACAGATGGTGAGGAGCCAAACCACAGAATCCTCCACAGGCCTTCCCTTTGGCTACTTGGCACCCAGACGTACTTTTCTTCCGAGACATAATAGTAGCTAACACTTCTATGTTCCAGGCCCTCTTTCAAGGGCTTTACATGTGTTAATCCATTATGTAAGTTTTCAGAGAATAGCAACAACACTCTCCTGCCTGCCATAACGCAGCTGTCCTCCAAACAAGTAAAAATACACTCACTCTCTCCACAACAGGGGAGACTCAAAGCCCCATCCATCTCAGGGTGATGTTCCGTCCATCTCTAGTTCCTTCCTGATGTCATGTGGAGAACCTATAATAAGCTAGGGACTAAATTATAAAGTTAACTTCTACCAACACAACCACTATAACATAGCAGACAGAAGGTGGGGAGCTAAGGAAATTGGCTAATATGAATGAAAAGATACGTAAAATAACAAAGGAATAAAATGAGCGTGAGCATTGCAGTCCTCATTTCTACATTAGACGTAAGGTCAGAGTTGGTATTTTTCATTTCTTTCATCTACTACCCGTTCCCTGTTCCCTTTGCCCCGAGCTGACATCCCAGCTGGTTAGGACGGGGTGACCCAAGCCTTCATTCCTGAGGGGGCTGTGCCCTTGCTGGTCCTGTCCATAAGGACCTGCTGCCATCCTCCACTAAACTTCACCTTCCTACATAGCAGTTCTAGGAGGTGCTCCCTAAAATTCTGTGGGTCTCGGGCATACTTTCCCAAACCTCAATGTGTAGCAGCAGTTCTCTCTCCTCTGGGTTATCAGGATGCCTCTCCCCAGCCAACACAATAACCCCCTCTGGCTTGTTGGCTCAATAGCACGAGGAGCCCCAAATGGCCAGGGAAATGCCTCAAAGCCAGTTCAGTAGAGCCTGTGTGTGGAGACTGTGATGGTGAATAAGACTTTAGTATGTCCGTGGATGGTATTGCTGGCAAAACCATGGTAAGGGGAGGGCAGGTACATATATAGAAAAAGTCTCTAATCCAGAGGGAAAAACTTGCTGCCCTCTGCTTGAGGGAAGGCATCCAGTATACCAAACTAATAACCTCTTAGAGGTTGCTGTTAGTAAGTTGGGCACACAGCAGTAGTAGTACCCAGATCATCAGACCAATAAACTGAAATAACTATGGTTAATATGCTAAGGACTCTAGTGGAAAAAGTAGAAAAAATGCAAGAACAAATGGGTAATGTAATCAAAGAGATGGAAAATAAAATAAAGAATCAAACAGAAATGCTAGAGATCAAAACTACTGTAATAGAAATGAAGAATGCCTTTGATGGGCTCATTAGTAGACTGGACAAGACTGAGGAAAGAGTCTCTGAGCTTGAGGATATGTCAAAAAAAACTTTGAAAACCGAAAAGCAAAGAGAAAAAGATGGAAAACAGCCAGAATAGACTATCCATGGACTGAGGGACAACTACAAAAGGTGTAACATATCTGTAATGGGAATACTGGAAGGAGACGAAAGAGAGAAGGAACATAAGACATATTTGATGCAATAACAAATGAGAATTTCCCCAAATTAACGTCAGACACAAAACCTCATTTCCAGGAATCTCAGAGAACCTCAAGCAGGACAAATGCCCCCCAAAATTACATGTAGGCATAACATATTAGAACTGAGGAAAAAGATAAAGAAAACATCTTGAAAGAAGCCAGAGGAAAAAGACATCTTACCTATAGGGGAGCAAAGATAGGAATCACATCCAACTTCTCTTCAGAACCATGCAAGCAAGAAGAGAAGAAAGTGGAGTGAAGGGCCGGCCCCGTGGCTTGGTGGTTAAGTGCACACGCTCCGATGCTGGCGGCCCGGGTTCGGATCCCGGGCGCGCACCGAGGCACCACTTCTCCATCCATCCTGAGGCTGAGTCCCACATACAGCAACTAGAAGGATGTGCAGCTATGACATACGACTATCTACTGGGGCTTTGGGGGAAAAAATAAATAAATAAAATCTTTAAAAAAAAAAAAAAAAGAAAGTGGAGTGAAATATTTAAAGTGTTGAGAGAAAAAAACCCACCAACCTAGAATTGTGTATCCTATGAAATTATCCTTCAAAAGTTAAGGAGAAATAGCCTTTCTCAGATAAACAAAAATTGAGTGAACCAGTAGACCTGCCTTGGAAGAAACATTAAAAGAAATTCTTCAGAGAGAAGGAAAATGGCCAGAAACTCAGATCTACATAAAGAAGGGAAGAGCATTAAAAAAGGATAGATGAAAGTAAAATAAAAACTTTTTTTCTTATTCTTAATTGATCTAACAGCTAACAGTTTGTTCAAAATAATAATAGCAACGGTATATTTGATGATTATAGTTTATGTATAAATGAAGTGAATGACAACAATGATACAAGGGTGGGAGGAAGGAATTAGAAACACTTTGTTATAAGGTACTTGCACTACCTCTGAAGCAGTATTGTGTTATTTGAAAGTGCACTTGGATTAGTTGTAAATGTATATTACAAACTCTAGGGAAACTGTTAAAAATAAAGGTTAAAAAAAGAAGTATTATTGATATGCTAAGAAAGGAAAGTGGAATCATATAAAGAGCTCAATTAAAACCACCAAAGACAGAAAAAGAGTGGAAGACAAAAAGAGTGGAAGAACAAAGAACAAGGGCAATACATAGAAAACAGTAACAAACATGGTAAATATTATTCCAACTTTATCAGTAATCACTTAAAAAGTCAATAGTGTAACTACACCAATGAAAAGACAGAGACTATCAGAGTGGATCAAAAAACGAGACCCAACTATACCTTGTCTACAAGAAACTCATTTTAAATATAAAGACACATATAGATTAAAAGTAACAGGACGGAGAAAGTTATACCATGCTATCACTAATCAAAAGATAGTTAGAGTAGCTATATTAATTTCACATAGAGCTGACTTCAGAGCCAGGAAAATTATAAGGGATAAAGAGAGGCATTACAGGGGTTAATTACCCAAAAAGACATAACAGTCCTTAATGTGTATGTACTTAACCACAGAGCATCAAAATACGTGAGGCAAAATGGATAGAACTGCAAGGAGAAATAGATGACTCCACTATTATAGCTGGTGGTGCTATAGACTGAATGTTTGTGTCCCTCTAAAATTCATATGTTGAAACCTAATCCCCAATGTGATAGTATTTGGAGGTGGGACCTTTGGGAGTGATTAAGTCATGAGGGCAGAGCCCTCGTGAATAGTATTAGTGCCCTTATAAAAGACGCCCCAGAGAGCTTTCTTGCTCCCTTTCACCATGTGAAGACATAGCAAAAAGACAGCCACCTATGAACCAGGAAGCAGGTGCTCACCAGACACCAAATCTAACATCACCTTGATCTTGAACTTTCCAGCTTCTAGAACTGTGAGAAGTAAGCGTCTGTTGTTTATAAGCCACCCAGTATATGGCATTTTGTTATGGCAGCCCAAATGGACTAAGATAGTTGGAGAGATCAACATCCATCTATCAGAAATGGACAGATGCAGGAGGCAGAAAATCAGTCAGGACACCATTAAATTCAACAGCAACATCAATCAACTATAATTGACATGTACAGACTACTTTGTACAACAGCAGCAGAATACATATTCTTCTCAAGCTCACATGGAACATTCATCAAGATTAACGACATTCTGTGCCATAAAACACAACTTAACAAATTTAAAAGCATACAATATCTGTTCTCAGATCACAACAGAACTAAAATAGAAATCAAAAACAGAAAGACAACTCTAAAAACCCCATAATACTTGGAGATTAAGTAACTCACGTATAGATAACACATGGCTCAAGGAAGAAATATCAAGAGAAATTTAAAAATATTTTTAACTAAATAAAAATGAAAATACAACTTAACAAAAGTTTGGGATGAAGCAAAATCAGTGCTTAGAGGGAAATTTACAGCATTAAATGCATACATTTGAAAAAAATAAAGATTTAGAATCAATAATCTGAGTTTCCTCCTTAGGAAACTAGTAAAAGAAGAGAAAATTAAATCCAAAGTAAGCCAAAGAAAAAATTAAGACTTAGAGAAGAAATCAATGAAATTGAAAACAAGAAATCAATAGAAAAGATAAACAAAACCAAAAGCTGGTTCTTTGAAAAAAATCAATAAAATCCCTAAGCCTCTACACAGGCTAACTGAAAAAGAAAAAGAAAGAAGACACAAATTACTAATATCAGAAATGAAAGAGAGGATATCTTTATAGATCCCATGGACATTAAAAGGATAATAATGGAATACTATGAGAAATTCTATGCCCACAAATTTGATAACCTAGATGAAATGGACCAATTTCTTTCTTTCTTTCTTTCTTTCTTTCTTTCTTTCTTTCTTTCTTTCTTTCTTTCTTTCTTTCTTTCTTTCTTTCTTTCTTTCTCTCTTTCTCTCTTTCTCTCTTTCTCTCTTTCTCTCTTTCTCTCTTTCTCTCTCTCTTTCTCTCTCTCTTTCTCTCTCTCTTTCTCTCTTTCTTTCTCTCTCTCTCTCCCTCCCTCCCTCCCTCTCTCTCTCTGTCTTTCTTTCTTTCTTTTTCTTTCTTTTGTGAGGAAGATTTTCCCTGAGCTAACATCTGTGCCCATCTTCCTCTATTTTGTACGTGGGATGCCGCCACAGCATGGCTTAATGAGTGGTGTGTAGGTTCATGCTCATGGTTCGAACCTGCAAACCCTGTGCTGCCAAAGTGGAGCACACAAACTTAGCCACTACCCCACTGGGCTGGCTTCTGGACCAATATCTTGAAAGACACAATCTGCCAAAACTCACATAAGAAGACACAGACAATCTGCATAGGCCTATATCTATTAAAGGAATTGAATCAATAGTTAAAAACCTTCCAAAACAGAAAACAGCAGGCCAAAATAGGTTCACTGGTAAATTATACCAAACATTTAAGGAAGAAATTATACCAATTCTCCAAAATCTCTTCCAGAAGATAGAAGCACAGAGAATACTTCCTAGCTCATTCTATAAGGACAGCATTACCCTAACACCAAAACCAGACAAACACAGTATAAAAAAAGAAAACTATAGATCATTATCTCTCATGAACAGAGGTGCAAAAATCCTCAACAAAATATTATAAAATCAAATCCAACAATGTATAAAAAGAATTATATACCACTACAAAGTGAGATTTATCCCAGGCATGCAAGGATGGCTCAACATTCGAAAATCAATTCATGTAATCCATCACATCAACAGGCTAAAGAAGAAAAATCATATGATCACATCAAGATGCAGAAAAAGCATTTGACAAAATCCAACATTCATGATAAAAACTCTCAGCAAACTAGGACTAGAAGGGAACTTCCTAAACTTGGTAAAGAACATCTATAAAAAACCTACAGCTAACATCATACTTAATGGAGAGGAACTAGAAGCTTTCCTGCTAAGATCAAGAACTTGCGAGGATCTTCCCTCTCACCACTCCTTTTCAACATTGTAGTGGGAAGCGTAGCTGATGCAATAAGACAAGAAAAGGAAATAAAAGGCATACAGATTGAAAAAGAAATAAAACTGTCTTTGCAGATGACAGGATTTCTATGTGGGAAATCCAAAAGAATTGACAAAAAAACTCTTGGAATTAATAAGCAATTATAGCAAGGTTGCAGGATACAAGGTTAATATATAAAAATCAATTTCTTTCCCAATTGCAATTAACAAATGGAAGTTGAAATTAAAAACACATTAAAAGCCATTTACATTAAATTATATTAAAGTAAAAACCATTTACAATAGCACCCAAAAAATGAAACACAGGTATAAATTTAACCAAACATGTACAACATCTATATGAAGAAAATTACAGACTCTGATAAAAAAAATTAAAGAAGAAGTAAATAAATGGAGAGAGATTCTGTGTTCATGGATAAGAAGACTCAATATTGATGAGATATCAGTTCTTCCCAAGTTAATCTATAGACTCAAGGCAATCCCAATCAAATGCCAGCAAATTATTTTGCAAATATTGACAAACTGATGCTAAAGTTTATATGGAGAGGCAAAAGACACAGAAGAGCCAGCATACTGTTGTAGGAAATGAACAAAGTTGAAGGATGGACACTACCCAACTTCAAAACTTACCATAAAGCCAAAATAAGCAAGACAGTGTGGTATTGGTGAAAAAACTGACAAACAGACCAGTCAACAGAATAGTGATCCCAGAGCACAGCAAAGGAAACCATCAATAAAACGAAAAGACAACCTAGCAATTGGAGGAGATATTTGTGAACCATATTTCTGATAAGGGGTTAATATCCAAAATATATAAAGAATTCATACATCTCAACCACAAAAAAATAAAACAACCCAATTAAAAAATGGGCAAAGGATCTGAAGAGATATTTTTCCAAAGAAGATATACAAATGGTCAAAAGGCACATGAAAACATGTTGAACATCACTAATTATTAGGGTTGTGCAAATCAAAACTACAATGAGATATCACCACGCCCGTCAGAAAATGACTATAAGTAACAAGACAAGAAGTAACAAGTGCTGGAAAGGAGGTGGAGAAGAGGGAACCCTCATACACTGCTGGTGGGAAGGCAAACTGGTGCAGCCACTATGGAAAACAGTATGGAGAGTTCTCAAAAAATTAAGAATAGAAATACCATATGACCCAGCTATTCCACTTCTGAGTGTTTATCAAAAGAACACAAAAACACTAAGTCAAAAAGATATACGCACCCTTGTGTTCACTGCAGCATCATTCACAATAGCCAAGACTTGCAAACAACCTAAGTGCCCATCAACGGATGAAAGGATAAAGAAGATGTGTCATGTATACACAATGGAATACTACTCGGCCATAAAAAAGGGTGAAATCTTGCCATTTGCGACAACAGGGATGGACCTTGTGGGTATAATGCTAAGCGAAATAAGCCAGACAGAGCAAGTCATGTACCGTATGATCTCACTCATAAGTGTTAAATAAAATTAAAAAACCGATAACAACAGCAAACAAACGTATAGATACAGAGATTAGATTCGTGGTTACCAGTGGGGAAGGGGGGAGGGAGGAGGGTGAAAGGGGTAATAGGGCACATGTGTACGACGATGGGTGGTAATTAGTCCTTGGGTAGTGAAAACAAATGTCTCTTTTCAAAAAATTGAGCTGTAAAGGCTGAAGCAGCAAGAAAATGAAGAAAGAGAAGACAAAGATGATAACGAAAATAAAGAGGAGGCTGGGGACAAGGAGGACAACAATTATAATTCCGCTGAAGAAATTGGTTTCAACAAAGACTTTTCTTGTCTATACAGCATTTAAATCCCATTACAAATCACACTACTTCAAATTAAAAAAAAATTCGATACTCTGGAAGATTTAGATTTCTTTAGGCTGTTCTTGTGTACTCAATACCCTACTGTACATGTCTTTAGACAGTCTTGTCCTTTTGTGTCATTTTCAGTAGCCACTGACTCTGTCCATGGGGGGCTGGAACCCGGCCTCTACAGGTATAGGAGGTTCTTGTTGGTTTCTGAGGACGGCAGGTTTTTCTGGTTCACATGCATTTGATGCAGCCTCAATGAAGTACCCATTGTTCTGTTAACTAAATATCACACTGTATTTGCAAAATCCTACACTTGTTTTGAAAATAAAACCTGGGTCCCAGCATCCTATCCATACCTGGAGATGGGCAGGGAAGTGGGTGTGAGTGGCCCTGCTGGGCTGGCCTGCACCCTGTCTCCCCCCCCACCCCCGCCCTGCCTCCACCTCACCTGAGGGGACACCAGCTTCGACCAATCAGGTTTGAGATAGTAGATGATGCCGTCCAAGGCGCCAGGCAGCAGCACTCCACGAACCAGCAGCACAATGAGGACCACGTAGGGGAATGTAGCGGTGAAGTACATGATCTGGGGGGCCAGGCTGCTCAGAGGGGCCCTGCAGCACCCACCTCCCACTTTGAGGCCCCGGCCTGAGCAGGACCACCAGGCAGGCCATGGTCCCCGGCTACTGGACAGTATGTTCAGAGGTAGGGAGGGAGGCTGGCCAACAGCGCCCCCCTTCTACTCCTCAGAGCCATGGCTCCTCCCAAAGGAAGCTGGGTGCTCAGCTGGAGCACCAACAGCCCCACGGCAAGCACAGGTCAGTTGCAGAGGGAGGGGAGAGGCAGGGCCCTCCCCAGGCAGGGAGTGGGACATCAGCATGGAGGCAGGTCCAATGCTTCCCGTGCCACCAACTCCAGGTCATCCTCTGTGGAGAGGCGAGGTCCTAGGTAGTTGGGATTAGAAGTGGGCCAGCCAGAGACAGAGGCAAGAGCAAGACGGTCGACAAAGGCCTCTGCCTCCCATCCAAGTGGGGCCAACCAGCTCAGCAGGTTGGCCCTCGGCACACTGTCTATAACGTGTCTGTTCACACATTTGTCTCCCCAACCTGACAGGGAGCCCCTGAGTGAGGGCATGTGTCTTGCCTCCCCCTGGGGTCCCCAGGGCCAGAGAGGCAGGCGAGAGAGACAGCCACAGACCAGGTCCACCCAGACCATCAAAACAGACTCAGATAGTGAGTGAGAAACAGGCAGAAATGGGGGTGGGGGTAGGGGCAGGCGCAGGGATGGGGTTGTCCGACACAGGGAAGGGGCAGCTACTGCCTGGGCCTCTCCCCCTCAGGAGGGAAGGCTGCTGGGCCCACATCTGGAGGGTGGGGAGGACTATCCAGCTGTGGGGTGGGGATCAAGTGGCCTGGATTGAAGTAACTGCCCGCTCCCCAGGCCCTGGCCCTGGCCCTGGCCCTGTCACCTCCCGTTGCAACAGGGAGACACCCATCCCCCAGGCAATGCTGCCCCCCAGCCCTGCCCTCATCCCCAGCCCTGCCCACCTCCAGCTGTCCCTTTCCTGTTGACTTGACCCCCTTCCAGACACAGAAGTACACCAGCACCCAGCAAGCCAGCAGACACAGGGTCCCCTCCCAGTTGAGGGCCCCTGGCAGCTCCAGCCCACCAGAGAGCCGCCAGGCTTTTGTTCCTGGGGAGGGAGAGCCCATGAGGGCTGTGCCAGCAGAGGGCAGAGGGACAGGGAGCTGTCCCAGGAGTGGTGCTCCCCCTCGTGCAGCCCTGCAGTCCAGCTGGTCTCTCCTGGGCCCAGATACCCGCAGACTCGACCCACATGTGGAGCCCAGAGAGAGGCACAGGCAGGCCCGGCCCAGAGGTGCCTGACTCCCTCCCAGAACTCGAAGACAGGGGACTGGTGGTCAGCAGGCTGGTCACAGGTGAGGTTGGCCCAGCTGGCACCGGCCTGGGCTTCGAGGCGCACGCGGCACGCCTGGGCAGGGGCAGGCTTGGCGGGAAACAGTCACGTGTCTGGTGGCCTCAAGGAGGACACCCAGACCACAGCTCTCTTCCCCGGAAACAACCAGGTGGCGGTGTGTTCGCACAGGCGCACTGAGGTTACTTAGCGCTCTATGGGGCGGAGCTTTATGAGGGAGTCCTCATTGGCTAGGCAGGCTACAAGGTCTCTGGGCCGGCTTGGCGGGAACCAGTCGCACGCAGGCCTCAACGCGAGTCTGTTGGCGCAGGCGCCCTGGCGATCCCAAGTTGCATTGCGCGCGAAGCGGTGGGACTCGGTGAGAGGGCCTCAGCCGCTGAGCCGCGGGCTGAGAGGGCAGACAGGTTTGAGTTGGACTCTGAGGGGAACAGCGGAGTGGCAGCAGCTATGCAGGCTGCAGACGAAGGTGGCAGTGGTGCGGCTGGTGCAGGGGGTGGCCCCAGCAGCCCTGAAGGCCTGGGTGGCCCTGGAGGCCCTAACAGCCATAGTCTCCCTAGCGTTCTAGAAGGCCAGGGTGGTCCTGTCAGCCCTAGTGGCCCTGGTGGTCCCAGCGACCAAGTTAGCCCTGGGGGCCCTGACAGCCCGAGTGGTCAGCGCGGCCCGGCGGCCCCCAAGGCCCCAACAGCCAGGGTGGTCCTGGCGGCCCCAGTGGCCGGGGTGGCTCTGGCCTCCCTGACGGCCAGGGTGGCCCTGGTGGCCCGGGCAGCTCTGGAGGCGAGGGGACGGTGGGATCAGCAGCCATAGGTGCTCCCGACGTCGCGCGGGCCGCACATGCTTCAGGGCCAGGTGGAGATGCAGCACCAGTGGATGCAGGACCAGAAAGCCGACAGATGGTCTTGTATCCTTTCCAATGAGCCCCTGGGGCCTGGTGGCCAGGGGATGGGCCAGGGACATCCCACAAGGCCAGGGACAGGTCACAGGGCAGCCGGGTGGAGACAAAAAGGGGAGCAGTGAGGGGAACCTGAGGTAGCTTGCTGGGGGGGAGGGGCGGGGGTGGGCTGGGAGAGTTGACGCCTGAGGGGGCTGGAGGGTGGGGAAACAGGCCTGAAGGAGTGGGGGAGGTGAGACAGGGTGAACCGAGTGAGGAGGGAGGCAGGCAGGCCAGGGTGGCCTGAGCTGGCAGGACTGGGTGTGTGTGTGGGAGGGTGGGGGTGGATGGCCTGAGGGGAAGCTGGGGTGGAGGCCAGCCTCTGAGACGCAAGGAAGTCTCAGACACTGGCAAATTCAGTAGCAGATGATGCCTTAACCGTGTCTCCCCCAGCACACTCACCGTGCCTTTCCGGTCCCCCCTGGAGGCAGAGATGGCCCGCAGGGCCATGGCCCCAGATGCCCAACACCACCGGCAGGCGGTTCAAAAGGAGTTCACAGTGAACGGCAGCGTCCTGGCTGTGTCAGTTCCAGAAGGAGCCAAGACGGGGGTGGCAGCAAGTGCTCAGGGCCTGAGAGCCAATCTCAGCCCAAGGGGCTCTGTGATGGATACGGGGAGACATTCAAGTGTTAGGTCTCAGGAGAGGGTGTGGTGTGCTGGGTGTAAGAGAGAGTCATCACCTTTAACTTGATGTTTACCCCTCACTTTTAGCAGGTGGACTGCTGAAGACCCAGGCCTCCTCCAAATTTCCATCAACTCCTTCCTGGACCAGCTTTCCTTGCTGGTGCAGAACATTCGGTGGTTTGGGCCCCCACCTCCACTAAGCTTAGGCTGAAGAAAGGAGACTGAGGCCTAACCTTGTGTCCCCTACTAAGAAACGCATAGGGAATTGATACCTGGAGTACTTGCCACTTTATTATTGGGTCCTAATTTTTTGCCCTTGCCAGCCCTTGGTATCGCTTGGCCCACTTGTTTTGTTTCCCTCTTGCTGGAGGAAGGGATGATTAAATGTTTGTTACAGCAGAAAATAAAACTGAGCTTCTCTTTTGTGTCTAAGTTTCTTTTCAGCTACTGCACCTTCAGATTTTCTTGCCTTTGTCCTTGTGGGGGGTGGGAGGGGGTTCTGGGATTCGGATATTTCAGTAGTACCAGGTAATTGAAGACAATTTAGGAAAATGAAAATCAAGTCCTTTGTTCACCACTAGATACTGTCAACATTTTGGAATATTTTGTTAGTTGTATTTACACATTAAATGTATAACAACATATAGTGTGTAAGTTTTCAAGTTTAGCAAAAATTTTTTCCTGACTTTTTTTCATTTAACATACTAACTTTCCCGCCTTCTAAAAACCCTTTAAAAAAGGTTATCTCATGCATAAAGTGCATTATAATGTAACCGTGGACAGTTAAATTGTTCTCAATTTTGCCCCTGTCATAGATAATGATCTAATGAAATTCTTGTACAAATGTCTTTGCATGAATGGTTATTTCCTTAAGATAGATTACAAGAGGTAGAATTACTGAGTTAAATATTTTCTTTTCTATTTATTTTCTTAAGCTTCTCTGTCTATAGTCTACAAATGCTCTCCAGAAAATATGCCCTCCAACCAGAATTCTGGTCCCCCCACCCATATCCATGTCACCGCTAGGTTGGGTTCCTGCCAAAATAAAAAACTTATTTTGTATGAGAGAAGTAAACAACACAGAAACACTAGAATAGGAATTCTGTGGCTTACTGGCCTTGTTTCAGATGAGCGAAGAAGTGCTGGGACAATTGGTTAAGTGTTTTGGAGGGGGGCAGCTCTCGCTAAATAGCTTGTATCTTGGAACCTTGCAAAACTTACGAATTAGGTCTAGTAACTTGTAGATTCCATCAGATGTTCTACATAGATAACCATATCTGTAAGTAAAGGCAGTTTTATTTCTTCCTTTACAATTTGGATGCCTTTTATTGGTTAATGTCTCTCCTCATTATGGGGTTGTATTATCCTGCTTCTTTGCATGGCTGGTAATTTTAGATCGGATGCAAAGCATTGTGTATTTTATCTTTGGTGCTGTATATTTTTGTATTCCTAAAAATATTCTTAAGCTTTGTTCTGGGATGCTAATTAAATTATTTGGAAACAGTTTGATTCTCTTGAGTCTTGCTTTTAAGAATCACTCAATGGGACCAGAGCAGCTTTCAGTGTCAGAGTCCTTTTTTTCCCCCGCTCCTGAGGCAAGAGCCTTCTGAGCACCCTGCCCAATCTCCTGAATTATGAGGTTTGCCATTGTGGTTGGGGAGGAAGGGAGCGGGAAACAGCCACTAGTCCCTGTCTTGCTTGAGTGCTGGGCATAGTTACCTTTCATCCTTTTGCAGGGGGGTCCTTTCCCTGGCTTCCCTTGAGTAGTGTCCTCCCACACTTGTGCTCATCAGTGGTCTATGGAATGCTCCAGAGGGACCCCCTGCAGATATGCAGGTTTCTCTCCCTCTGTAGCTCTCTTCTTTCTGGTCCTCTGCCCTGCAATCGCAATCTCCTGGGCATTCAATTCTGTCTCAGCAAGTCATGGATTATGCTGGGCTCCTCCTGGAAACTCTCACAAGACAGTAAGCTGGGGCAATTTCAGGGCTCCTCTCATTTCTTTCCCTTCTCTCAGATCATTGTCCTTGATTACCTGATAGCCAGTGTCTTCAAAACTTTTGTTTCATATGTTTTGTGTGTTTTTGGGGGGTGTTTCAAGTGTTAGGATAAATTCGGTCCCTCTTATTCCATATGCCTGAACGGAGTCTGCCTTTGCAGAACTTGGAGAGTTCTGACGTTGTGGGCTGAAAGGAGAGAAATGTTGTTCATGATGATGATGACAATGAAGATAATGCAAATGATGATAAAGAATCTCACCTGACTAGATGCAGCAGCTGTAATGGCTGGATCTGTTTTTTTCTCTCTCTATCATTCTCTCCCTCTCTTCTTTCTTTCTTTAATTCATCATTTTTAGACATTGATTATTGATGGGTAGATGAGAATTTAGCTCTTTTACACCACTATCTGGCCATTTGTGACAACATGAATGGACCTTGAGGGTATTACACTAAGTGAAATAAGTCAGAGGGAGAAAGTCAAATACAGTATGATCTCTCTCATAAATAGAAGAAAACAACAACAAACAAACACATAGAGACAGATATTGGATTGGTGGTTACCAGAGGGGAAGGGGGGATGGAGGAGGGTAAAAGGAATGATTAGGCACGTGTGTATGGTGATGGATGGTAATTAGTCTTTGGGTGGTGAACATGATGTAATCTACACAGAAATCAAAATATAATGATGTACACTCGAAAAAAAAAAGAAACTGAAAAAAAAATAAAATGGTTAATTTAAAAAAAGGAAAGAAAGAATGGCTGAGAACTCCCTAAATCTGGGGAAAGATTTAGACATCCAAGTTCATGAAGCTCATAGGCCCCCAAAAAATTGCAACTCAAAGAGATCTTCTCCAAAACACATCATAATAAAACTGTCTAAAATCAAAGACAAAGAGAGAATTTTAAAAGCAGCAAGAGAAAAAAATTCCCTACATACTAGGGAACTCCCATAAGGCTATCAGTGGATTTCTCAGCAGAAACTTTGCAGGCAAGGAGAGAGTGGGATGATATATTCAAAGTGCCAAAAGAAAGAAATTGCCAACCAAGAATACTTTACCTGGAAAAGTTGTCCTTAGAAATGAAGGTGAGATAAAGACCTTCCTGGACAAACAAAAGCTGAGGGAGCTCATCAAAACTAGATCAGTCTTACAAGAAATGCTGAAAAGATTTCTTCAAGCTGAAATAAAAAGATGCTAATTGGTAAAATTAAAACATATAAAAAATATAATACATAGTGGTAAAGGTAAGTATATAGTAAAATTCAGAATACCCTAATACTGTAATAGAGTAGTGCGTTAACCACTTAACTCTAGTATAAAGATTAAAGGACTAAAGTATTAAAAGTAACTATAACTGCAATAATTTGTTATAAATACACAATATAAAAAGATAAATCATGACATCAAAAACATAAACAGTGGGAGGGAGAAGTAAAGTGTTGTGTTTTTGTATGTATTGATGTTAAGTTGTTATCAGCTTAAAGTGAACTGTACTATCGATAAGATGTTTTAAGTAAGCCTCATGGTAACCATAAAGGAAAAGCCTACAGTAGATATACAAAATATAAAGAGAAGGGAATCAGAGCATACCACTATGGAAAATCATCAGAACACAAAGGAAGACAGCAGGAGAGGAAGAAAGGAACACGAGAACTACAAAAGAGCCAGAATACAATTAATAAGATGGCATGAGTAAGTCCTTACATATCAATAATTACTCTAAATGTAACTGGATTGAATTCTCCAATCAAAAGACATAGAGTGGCTGGATGGATAAAGGAACAAGATTCAACTATACGCTGCCTACAAGAGACTCACTTCAGCTTTAAGGACACATATAGGCTCAAAGTGAAGGAATGGAAAAAGATATTCCATGCAAGTGGAAACCAAAAGACAGCAGAGATAACCACACTTACATTAGACCAAATAGACTAGAAGTCAAAAACTATAACAAGAGACCAAGAAGGCCGTTATATAATGATAAAGGGGTCAGTTCATCAAGAGGATAAAACAATTGTAAGTATATTTACACCCAACATTGGAGCACCGAAATACCTTAAGGAAATATTATCAGATCTAAAGGGAGAAATAGACAATACAATAATAGTAGGGGACTTTAATATCCCACTTTCAACAATAGATGGATCATCCAGCTAGAAAATCATTAAGGAAACATTGGACTTGAAGTATACTTTAGATCAAAACGACCTAACAGACTTATACAAAACATTCCATGCAACAGCAACAGAATATACACTCTTCTCAAGTGCACACAGAACATTCTCCAGGATAGGGCATATGTTAGGTCACAAAAGAAGTCTTGGAAAATTTAAGAAGATTGAAATCATACCAAGTATCTTTTCTGACCACAATGATATGAAACTAGAAATAAACAACAAGGGGAAAACTGGAAAATTTACATATATGCGTAAATTAAACAATATACTCCTCAACAACCTACGGGTCAAGAAGAAATTGAAAGGGAAATAAAAAGTATCTTGAAACAAATGAAAATGGAAATACAACATTCCAAAACTTATAGGATGCAGCCAAGTAGTTCTAAGAGGTAAGTTTATAATGATAAATGCCTAATTAAGAGCAAATAAAAATTTCAAATAAAAAACCTTACTTATAATTCAAGGAACTAAAAAAAAGAAAAACAAAGTAAGCCCGAAGTTAGCAGAAGGAAGGAAAAAACAAAGATCAGAGCAGAAATAAATGAAATAGAGACTAGAAAAACAATAGAAAGATCAACGAAACTAAGAGTTAATTTTTTGAAAAGATAAACAAAATTGACAAACCTGTGGCTAGAGTAACCAAGAAGAAAAGAGAGAAGACTCAAATAAATGAAATTATAAAGGAAAGAGATGTTGCAAATGATACCACAGAAATAGAATCATACAGTATGATACACACACATACACAATGGAATATCATTCAGTTAGGAGAAAGAAGGAAATGCTGCCTTTACAACAACATGGATGGATCCTCAGGGCAGTATGCTAAGTGAACCAAGTCAGACAGAGGGAGAGGTACTGTATGATCTCACTTATATGTGGAATCTAACAAGGCGGAACCTGTAGAAACTGAGAGTAGAATAGTAGTTGCCAGGGGCTGGGGGATGGGGGAAATGGGGAGAGGCTGGTCAAAGGGTACAAACTTTCAGTTATAAGACCAATAAGTTCTGGGGAATCTAATATAGAGCGTGTTGACTATAATTAACAATACTGTTATTATATACTTGAAAGTTGCTCAGAGAGTAGATCTTAAATGTTCTTATCACAAAAAAGAAATAGTAATATGAGATGAGGGATGTGTTAATTCATTTTATTGTGGTAATCAATTCATAATACATATGTGTATCAAATCATCACATTGTACAACTTAAACTTACAATGTTATATGTCAAGTATATCTCAATAAAGATGGAAAAGAAAGATACATGGCATGTATGTCCACTCTCACCACTTCTCATCAACAGTGTACCAAAGGTTTAGTCGCTGAGATCATGCAAGAAAAAAAAGGCCATAGAAATTGGAAATGAAGAATCAAAGTTGTCCTTATTTGCACAAAACATGACCATATGCATAAAAAATCCCAAGGAATCTACCAAAAAAAACTACTAAAACTAATAAATGAGTTTAGCAAAGTCTCAACGTACAAGATTAGTAAAACATTAATTGTATATACGCTATCAAGGGTCAGTTGGGTAACAAAATTTTAAAATGTCATTTAAGTAACAGCAAAAGTTAAATACTTGGGATAAATTTAAGAAAATTTGTCAAGACTTTTACATGAAAACCATGGGAGAAATTGAAGAAGACCTAAATAAATGAAGAGATATACCATGTGCATGATCTTCCAATTATGTCCAATGATTGGAAGGCTCGGTACTGTTAAGATGTCAGTTCTCCCCAAACTGATCTGTACATTCAATCAAAATGCCAGCAAGTATTTTTGTATAAATTGATGAGCTGATTCTAAAATTGATACGGAAATACAAAAACCTGACAATAGCCGCAAGAATTTTGAATAAGAACAAAGTTCAAGGACTAACATAGCCTAATTTCAAGACTTACTCTAAATGTACAGTAATCAAGACAGTGTGGAACTGGTGCCATAGACACATGGGACAGAACTGAAAGTCCAGAAGCAGACCCACATATATATGGTCAATTGATTTTCAACAAAGGTGTCAAGGTAATTCAATGGAAGAAGAATAGCCTTTTGAACAAGTGGTTCTGGAATATCTATATGGAATAAACAAACCCCGACCTCCTTGTGTACTGGCATCCTGTTATACACAAAGATTAATTTAAAATGATCATAGCTCTACATGTAAAAGCTAAAACTATAAAAATTTAAGGAATCATAGGAGAAAAATCTTTGTGACCTGTTGATAGGCAAATATTTCATAAATGAAGTCAATATCAATAAGCATGAAGCACAAAAGGAAAAAATATTAAAATGGACTTCATAAATAAAAAATGTGAGTCAGATTATATCACTACTCTGTTCATAACTGCATTTCCTAGGGCTGTCATTATAAAAGTACCACAAACTTGGTGACTTAAAACAACAGAAATTTATTTTCTCACAGTTCAGGAGGCCAGGAGTCTGAAATTAAGGTGTCCACAGGGTTTATTCCTACTGGAGGTTCTGAGGGAGAGCCAATTCCATGCCTCTCTCCTAACTTCTGGTGCTTGCCTGCAGTACTTGGCATTCTTTGGCTTGTAGAAGCATCACTACAACACTTTCTCTGTCTTCACCTAGCCTTCTCGTCTCTCTGCCTCTGTGTGTTCACATGACTTTCTCGTAAAGACACCAGTCATCAGATTAGGGCCACCCTAACCCAGTATGACCTTATCTTAACTAATTACATCTGCAAAGACCTTATTTCCAAATAAAGTCACATTCACGGGCACTTCAACAGGGTTAGGACTTCAACATATCTTTTTGGGGGGACACAATCCAATCCACAATAATCCTCCATCATTTCCCATTTCACTTAGAATACAAGCCCTTAGTATGACCTCTGAGGCCCTATACCACCTGGTCCCTGTCAGCTCTGATCCCTCTCCTGCTATTCTCCTCTTGACTCACTCTGCTCCAGCCACACTGGTCTCCCCACTCTTCCCCACCTCCTTCAAGTCTTTGCTCCAGTGTCACCCTCACAATGAAGCCTACCCAACCACCCCATTTAACACTGAAAACCACTCCTCCAGCACTCCCTATCCTTTCCCCTTTGTTTTATTTCATGCCACTATTTCATGTTTTATCTCAGTACTCACCACCTTCCCATACGCTACATATTGTAGTTATTTGTTTTTTTCCTAGACTGTCTCTCCCCATTAGTATGTAATCTCCTTGGAGGCATGGAACAGTGTTTAACAATAAATGTTGCTTGAATTATTGAATAAATAAAGTTAATATAGAAAATATCCTTGTGACCTAGGAGTGGGGAAAGATTTCTTAAACATGGCTTAAAACCAATAAGGGATTAATATCAAGAATATATTTTTAAAATATCCTGCTGATCACCAAGAAGATAACAGTAACCTCAGTTTTTTAAGTGGGCAAAGGATATGAGCAGGCTAGTTACAGAAAAGGAACCCCTCAAAGGTCACAAGGATACAGTGGTAGTGGAGATGGGTACAGTCATAGCAGAGAGTGACCCAGCACGACTGAATCAAATGAAGTATGCCCATCCCTAAACCTCAGCAATTATGCTCCTGGAAAATTGTCACCTATCCCCTAAGGGGTATGTAGGAGGATGTTCATCACAGCATTGTTTGTGGAGGTGGGAGTCGGAGCCACCTAGATGTCCCACTGACTTTCACTTCTGCTTTTTTTTAGATTCTTAGGTGAGTCTGGTTAATTCATGATCTTCCTCTTGTGATGTGGGCATTAGCAGAAGCCAGCATGCTACACTATTGCTCAGTATGTTCTTTGGTGTTTCCTTCACCTATCTGACCAGACTGTCTACGTCTACTTTCTACCTACCCATGAGACTCCAGTTCTCTACTGACATGTTTTTTTTTTTTCAGTGATGATGATCAAAACCTATTTGCTAAACTTAAAACTAAAAACTGTGAAAACCTCTGCTCAAGGCTCCACCTTTGCAACTCCCACAGGGGAAACTGGAACAGAGAACTCGTTTAGTAATCTATAATTGCCTTGAGACTTTAAGTCCCATTTAGCTTTTGTACAAGAGCATGTCTCAGCTTCCCTAGTCCTGCTCTCCACTGCCCATTACTCAGAGAATCGACTGGCCTGCTCTCCTTTCCTCGTGTTTATCTGTTCCTCTGGTCTGAATCTTAATCACTTCTGTAGCCTCTACTTTCTCCTGAAAAAAAATTGTTGCTCTACAATTTGGACACCCTGAATCCTTTGCTAAGGAGCTCACTGACACAATCCACTCACTTCTGCCAACTGTTCCTTTTCACTCCATTCAAATAGGTCTAGTTTACCATCTGCAACCTTTGATATGTCTCCCTTAATGTGTGTTTCAACCTATATATCACCTTTATTACTGATAAAACTGATTGGGAAGAATTTGGCTTAGGTGGGAGAACCAAGTGAATTTGCTAACTTCCTTCTGGCCAGCATAGACCTTGAGACAGCCCACCAAAGGGAAGCATTGGGGCTTAGGACTGATGTACCACAATGCAATTCTGATGCTAACTACTTGGAGTTAGGTCAAAGTTCATAGGTTGAGACCACAGTCCTCCACAAGACTCCTCTCACTTTAGACAACGGTTGTATCCTCTGGGATTCTCAGACCATCCACACTTCTGAACAACTGGCTAAAATTTAGGGGTTTCCACTACTCTGTTAGGTTCAATAATTCATTAGAAAAACTCACAGAACTCTGGAAAACCCCATACTTACTGTTACAATTTTATTATAAAGGCTGCAAATCAGGACCAGCCAATGAAGAAATGCGAGGTCTGGGAGAGTCTGAAACACAAAACTTCCATGTCCTCAGGATATGTCATTCTACCAGCACATCAATGTGTGTCATAAACCAGGGGAGCTCTCCTGAGCTTCAGTGTCCAGAGTGTTTTATGGGGTTTAATTACATAGGCATGATTGATTGCATCATTGGACATGTGATTGAACTCAAATTCCAGGTGCCTTCTCCTTCCTGGGAGTCACGCTGATATCACTTGGTTCAAAGCCCCAACCCTCTAATCACATAATTGCTCTTTCTGGCATGGCCAGCTCCCACCTTGAAACTATCTAAGGGTCCACCATGAGTCACTTCGTTTAGCATAAACTCAGATGTGGTCCAAGAGGCCCCCCATGAATAACAAAGACACTCCTATCACTAGGGAAATTCCAAGGATTTAGAGGTTACCTTCAGAGAATAGGGACAAAGGCCAGCCAAATGCTTTATTATACAACATATACTTACCCAGGTTATTGCCTGCCATGGGTACTGGTGGAGATGGAAGGAGAAAGACACCAAATCCTTTGCACCCAGCACTATGGAAATGCTGAAGAGAGCTCTTCAGGCTGAAGGGAAATAATACCAGGTGACAACCTGGACCTACAAGAAAGAATGTAGTGCACTGAAAATGGTAAATATATGGATAAAAATAAAAGAATATTTCTATGCTTTCTCAAATTATTTAAAGGATATTGGCTATTAAATGTAGAAATGATAATTTACTATGAAGTTTATAATAACATATGCAGAAGTAAAATGCCTCACAGCAATAGCACAAAAGATATAAGGACTAAATGACATTATGCTACTGTAAGGTTCTTAGGTTATAAACAAAGTTTATAGATTATTAAATCAAGGTAGACAGTGATAAATTAGGGATGCATATTGTAATCCCTGGAGCAACCACTAAAACTGCAAAAAAATGTGAATCAAAAAAGCCAACAGAAGAGAATTACAATTCTCATTACAATGTAGAAAGATGGAAGAGAATATTTCTCCTAAATCACCAAAAAAAAATTAAATAGATAATATACAAAATAATTTTTCTTGAGCCCATCAAAGAGCTGAGGTGACACGGTAACCAGGTGACCTGAATCCCAAAGAGTGTCAAGCTCCTCTGAGTAGAGATGAGACTCAGGAACTCTTACACAATTGGCAGTGCATGGGAGGAAGAGGCGATGGCCAAAACCAGGTGGGAAGAAAACAGCTCAAATGTTGACAAATGGAGCAGGTTCAAGAGAGGTTGTACCAAGAGGAAGCAGAGACAGCATGGACAGACAACTCTTTCAAGTTTTGCTGTAAAGGGAAGGAGAGAAATAGTGCTGTAGCTGTGATAAATGATCAGAAATTGAGTAGAACCATGTCATATGGTCACTGCCAGCTACAGGGGAGGCTGGGAATGTGAATATTAGCTTTCAAATTCTGTCGCATGGAGGTGGGCAAGGGAAGGGGAGATGGGATGGATGCTGACTTAGCCTTCGGTGTGCTACAGTGAACTTAGTTCTTAGCTTTCAGCTCTCTGGATCAGGTCCCATGAAATCTGGCTATTCTTTGTTTCCCCTTATGATAAATAGCCTTTTAGTAGAGCTGTTTATATAGATTTCTATTTCTTATATGTGAAACGGCTTAATGAGGAGAGAGCGAGAGGGTGGCACAGCTAGGTGGACCTCAAGCCAGTCCTATCTCAAAGGAGCAGGATTTTTCAGAGGAGAGGTGGGAGTTGTGTCTGGAAGTACCAATGGGAAGCACGGAGAATGCCAACCCCACCTCCCCACCTTGAAGGTCATGAGTAGCTTCCTTCTTGGGTGGGCCAGTGATGTCCTCAGGAGACAGCTGGATTTCAGTCAAAGCCAGAGATGGACGAAGGCTGAGAAAAGTTGCTGAGATGTGGGGGAGCTTGTTGATTATAGAAAGGGCCCAGTGGGATGGTTGGGACAAAGTGAACTTATTGTTTCAGCCCAAAGTGTAGAAAGGAAACCCAAGAGAGAAAGATCAATGTCACGAAGATCTTCCTACCATGCCAGCAGAATTTCTTGGGAACCAGTGAGCCCTACACCCCTGGAGGGCTCAGTCACAGATGGTCATAACATTTAGCAAGACTTGTGTTAGAAGAAATTCAAGCCTCAGATGAGGTGTTCTTAATGGCTCCTTCCAGCCCTAATATTCTCTAATAAGTCAAGTCTGTAAGAGTCAGCTTAACTTTTGTCTTCTCAAATAAGTAGAATGATTGTCACCCATGGTTAGAGGAGTTTTGTCACCAACTAACTGCCCGGAGGAGCTCAAAGGAGGTTTTGAAAGCACTTAACTGTTTCTCCAAATTGTTTTTTTAGTCGTGTTAAGAGATGCAACCACCAATCACCCTGAACCACTCCAAACCACACTGCAAGAATGATGCATGTGCAGACGGGCTGATAAGTGCCCAAGAGATTACCTTTGCTTCATTTTGATGTTAAGATCTCCACCCTAGGAGGAGCTTAGGCCTTATTACCATAACATGTGATGTATGTGAAAGCATGTTTTCCAACTGAGCCTGTGCAAGTGAATACCCACCTCTCCCTTTTGAATATTCATTCCCCATCTGAAATAAAAGGCCCCTCCTTTCCCTTGCTCAGGGAGCCATGGCTTTGGAAATAATTCCCTGTGGGCTCCTTATTTGCTGCAAATAAACTTTACTTTGTGTGACAACTACTTCTGGTGAAGGCTTTGATTTCAACTCACCAAGAAGCAGACCCATTTTGGTTCAGGAACAGTTTGACTCATGGTGAAATGGGGAGACCTGGACAAAACTGGCCACAATTCCAGCATGTGACCACAGAGGGACCTGGGGTGGTCACCCTGCCCTAGGGCCTAGTTCTCAGCTGGACTTTTCCAAAGTCCAGCTGCATCACAGCTGTATCAGCCAAGACAACTTTAATCAGATGGAGCAACTGACTCATGCAACCAAGTTCATGGGCACTGATGTATAAAGCCCTGATAGCAAATATCAATAGCCATGAGAACAGTAACTGTCAGGTAGACCTGCTGGTCAGCCGACTGTGGTAGAAATGTTACAGGGGCTTCAGGGAGGTCCTTGGAGTGACTCAGAGGCCTGTCTCTAGAGGGTGGCCCTTCTTTCACTTGACCTGTTTACCTCCTAACATAGAATCTAAATCATCACTTGTCTGAAATACTGAATTCACTGGGGACGTGGGCCCCCCTCCACCTGCTATATTCACTTATCATCTGATGCCTCATTCCCTAAGGTTCCCAGAGCTTCCTCCTTTGTTTGGCTTTCATTTGCATCATCTTTCCCCAACCTGTACTGTAGACCAACAGCCTTCAAAAATAAATAGAAAAGTAAATTTTTAATTCAGTATTTCTACCTTTTGGAATCTATCTTGAGGAAATAACTATTCAGGCAAAGACTTACATAGAATTCTATTGAATCATTACTTATAATAGGGGAAAAATGGAAATATTAAATGTTCAACAATTACATTATAGTACTTCTTTTATAATCCACTTAAATGTTTCTGAAAAATTTTTAGAAAGAGGAAAAGCTCATGTTAAAAATAACTCAGGGGGCCGGCCCAGTGGTGTAGTGGTTAAGTTCGTGTGCTCTGCTTCGGCAGCCCCGGGTTTGCTGGTGTGGATCCCAGGTGCAGACCTATGCACTGCTTGTCGGGCCATGCTGTGGCATGCGTACCACATAAAATAGAGGAAGCTGGGCACGGATGTTGGCTGAGGGCTGATCTTCCTCACAAAAAAAATAATAGTAATAATTCAGGAAAAAATTTAATCCTGAACTTGCAAAAATTATACATTATATATTATTGTTTGGCATTTAATATACAAATGCATGTATAAAACTAAGAAAATATTCCAAAATACTGACAGTAGTTAATACTGAATGACAGGACACAATTCATTTTCATTTTCTTTTATTTCCTAAATTGTCTTCAATTACTTTGTACTACTACCTGAATCCCAGAACCTCCCCTCCACGAGGACAAAGGCAAGAAAATGTGGAGGCGCAATAGCTGAAAAGAAACTCAGACACAGAATAGTAGTTCAGTTTTATTTTCTGCAGTAACAAACATTTAAGCACCCCCTCCTCCAGCAACAGGGAAACAATAATGCAGAGAGTACCCAAAGGCCAATAAAGCAAACAATTAAGCCCCCATAATAAAGTGGCAACTACTGCAGGAATCATTGCCCTAGGGAAGGATGCACTGCCTAAATGGTACATAAGGTTAGTCTTAGCCCCCTTTTCCCAGCTGAGACTTAGTGGAAAAATGGGAGAACAAACTGCTGCGTGGTCCGAACCAACAAGGAAATCTGCTGGAGATGGAAGGTGATGGAAATTTGGAGTTGGCCAGGGTCTTCAGCAGTCAGTGAACTAAAAATGAGGGAAAAAGAAAATGAAGTCAAATGTGATAACTCTGCACCTCTCTCTCTCTGCCCCCCTCAGGTGGTGACAGGCCCAGTGTACCATGTCTAGCTCCTTAGACCTAACCTTTGGGTGTTTCCAATTCACTATTAGAATGACCCTCGGGAGACTGAATCCAGCCACCTGCCACCACCTCCTACCTTGGCCTTTTTTAGAACTAACATAGCTAGGATATTGCTAGACACTGTGTGCTCCTTCCAAACTGCCCCTGAGTGGAGGTGGACATGTGGTCCCAGGGTCTTGCGGGCTATCTCTGCCTCCATGGGTGACAGGAAAGGCATCCTGAGGGCACTAGTGGAGATTCGGTTAAGGCACCATCCAATACCGACTTTGCCTGCGGCTCAGGCTTCCTCATCACTCCGAGGCCTGCTTCCCTTCAGGCCACTCTCACCCATCTGAATTCCCTCAGGTCTGCTGCCCTCCTTCTTGGTCCCTTAGGCTGTCTCCCCTCACCATCTCTCCTGGCCACCACTGGGCCACTCCCCCCAGACCAACCCCTCCAGCCGCCCTGGTCCCCTCCTCCCCTTGCCCTTCATACTTCCAGGCTGACCCCCTCCTCCCCGTCCCACTGCCTCCCCTAGATCCATTCCCCTGGCCACCCAGCCACTCCTCAAATAGGATACAACTGGAGCAGTTGGCTTCCTGGCCTTCTGGCTGCAAGCCCGGCATGCCCGCCCACTCCTAATGCAGCGTGTGCACCAGGCCAGGGCCCAGCACGTCCACTCGGCCCTGGCAAGGCATCTCTGCCCGGTCCAGGAGCGTGTGGTGCCCGCGCGACCTGAGGAGCACCACCAGCTGTGGCACCCGCCTCTCCCGCACTGCCTCAACCAGGGCCCTCGTGGGCTCCAGGGCCATCTGAGTCACCAGGGTTACCTGGGCTGCCCTGGCCTCCAGCACCGCCGGCCGCGCCGCCTGGACCTTGGTCTCCGGCCTCCACGGCTCCTCAGCCTTCATTTCCGCCCTCGGAACGGAGGCTGAGCCACTGAGGAAGTGAGGCGCCCTCAGGAAGCTCCGCCCCCTGGTGTGTGACCTCACTCGGGCTCCCAGTGCGCCTGCGCCAACGGGTCTGGCTGCTTTTCCCCTGTAGATTTGTCTGATGCCTCAGTGCAGCACGTGTGTTTCTTGCCAAGCCTGCCTCGCCCCAAGCGTGTCCGAACACCTTGAAGCCCAGGCTGGTGCCAGCCGGGCCAGCCTCACCTGTGACCAGCATGCTGACCACCAGTCCCCTGTCTTCGAGTTCTGGGAGGGAGTCAGGCACCTCTGGGCCGGGCCTGCCTGTGCCTCTCTCTGGGCTCCACATGTGGGTCGAGTCTGCGGGTATGGGGGCCCAGGAGAGACCAGCTGGACTGCAGGGCTGCACGAGGGGGAGCACCACTCCTGGGACAGCTCCCTGTCTCTCTGCCCTCTGCTGGCACAGACCTCATGGGCTCTCCCTCCCCCAGGAACAAAGCCTGGCGGCTCTCTGGTGGGCTGGAGCTGCCAGGGGCCCTCAACTGGGAGGGGACCCTGTGTCTGCTGGCTTGCTGGGTGCTGGTGTACTTCTGTGTCTGGAAGGGGGTCAAGTCAACAGGAAAGGGACAGCTGGAGGTGGGCAGGGCTAGGGATGACCGCAGGGCTGGGGGGCAGCATTGCCTGGGGGAGGGGTGTCTCTGTCCCCACACTCCCCCTCTTCTCACTAGTCGGCGGGGTGAGTGGATGCGGTGTTCCATCCTGGGGAATCTGGGCCTGCTCACCTGGCTTGCTCATGCTTGCCCACACTCTGCCCCCTGAGCTGGGCAGACTGCAGGGATCTGAGGTGGGCACCAGCTGGGGGAGGGATCCCGGGCATGGCTCCCACCTGCGAGCTTAAGGCTGATGCACTTTCCACATCTCAAGTCTTCCATGTAGCAGCTTGACTAAACCCGCGTCTGTGTCACGTCCAATCCCCAGGCAGCTGAGTGGACCCCAGAAAGGCTTCCCCCACACCCTGACATCGGCTGGAGAGGTGAGGCTGGGTGAGGGTAGGGGGCCAGCGGGGACATTCTTCCTGTGCTAAGAAGCCACTGCAAACATAGCAATAAAAACATGCCATTTTCCAAAGCTGGCTCCTGCTCCACCTCTACTTGTCTGGTGGGTAGGGGGTGGGATTGGATCAGGGAGGGAGAGCTGCTTCCTTGGACAACTATTTGTTCTGCGCACAGCCCTATTCCAGGAACTGAGGATAGAGCAGGGAAGGAAGCCGGTAGAAAGCCTTTTCCCTGCGGAGCTGACTTCTTGGGGAGAAAGGGCACTGGTGTGCTGAGGAGGGACATGCCCAGCAGGGAAGGTGGGTGACAAGATTCAAGAGAAAACAAAGGAAAGAGCTGTTAGCAGGTCAAAGCCACAGATTTTGGGAAGGACTGTATGTGAAGGATGAAGAAGAGTGCTGTGAAGGAGGATCTCCAGGCTTTGGCATAACTGGGTCATACTGAGATGGGGCCGTCAAGGAAAAGAACAGGCTGTGCAGGGTGACAAATGAAGAGCTCTGCTTTGACCTGCTAATGAGCTCCTTCCTGTGTTTTCTACATATCTCTGGAATCTTTTCCTGGTCACCATCATCCACAGGCTGCCTGTTCCTGTGCCTTGGTATTTCCATAGACATTTTTTCACACGTCAGATAGTGCTGAGCCCCTGGGCTCCTGCACCCCCTCATGCCCTCTGACCTCGTGCTGCTGGGGTGGACACCTCTGTACCCAGTGCCACCACTCCCCTCCAGCTGCCTGCACATCTTCCTTTTTCTGACTCCACTCAGCCTGTGCACAGGATGGGCCTGGAACTGCAGGGGAGTTCACACTCCTGGACACAGCTCTCTGCTGATGCAGCCAAGAGTCACTGGATAAATGCCTCAGTCTCTTAACCTTTGGAGGGACAAGTCTGAGGTGCAAGTGACTGTTGAATTAATGAAATGAAATAGGAGTGAACAAATGAGCATTGATGTATTAAGCTCAGTGAAGTGTTGGGGCCCAGGGCAGGCCACCCCAAAGTATCCCACAACAGCATATTCACTATTTTGAATTAAAGTTACTTGAGAAGCAAAAAGGGCATTCTGAACCTCCTGCCCCTGTTCCCCCTCAAAGCAGGAAATACATCTCCCTGCATCGTTATCACCAAAGGTAGGGGATTCCAGGCAAATGAAGCCTGCGTAAACAAACCTTGTTAATTTACTACCTCAAACCTAAACTTTGTTTAAATTCCTCACTATTGACCTACCCCAAATCTAAGTGTCTTTGTCCTGTCAATTTTTCACAAATTTGTTGTTCTTTGTGTAAAAGATATATATGCTGCCTGCTTTGTTCATTCTCCGAGCATCACCTTCATGATTCTCCTGTGCACACGTAATTAAATTGAGTTTTTCTCATGTTAATCTGGTCGTGTCAATTTTATTATTAGTACAGCCATAAGACCACAAGAAGGGAAGAAAGGGGATTTTCCCCACCCTGACAGAAGCATGGGAGGGAAGCGTGTGAAGGAATACATCTACACTTACACTATGTACTTCTATATTATATGAATTGTTTACAATGAGAAGATAATTATGTATTATATACACAATAAAATAAAAAATGAAAATACTAGAAGAGAATTTAGATGAACTTGATTTGATTTTTGGCTGGGAAAAGACTTTTCTAAGCCTACTAATAATGAAATAATAATAACCAATAGCATTTAATGAGTGATTACCATGTTCCAGTTACTGTTCTAAGCACTAAACATGAATGAGCTCGTTTTATCCGGAAATACACCGACATTTTCGTTGTGGTTATCTTTAGTAGTAAGATGATTGATTTTTATCTTCTTTTCCAAACTTGCCCATATTTTCTCTGTTTTTGACAGTGAGCATGGATTACTTTTGTAAGCAGGAAAAAAATTAAGAAAGTTATTCAGCAATTGTTGTTCAGAAAAACTTCTAATTAGTTCCCAAGTGAACAACTTTGCTGAAGTTTTAACTATCCTGTTCAATTCATTGGAGGCTGATCTTTCCTTCGGAAGTGCTTCTAATTGGCACCTTTTCTTGATGCAATTAGGAGGACTGTGATGAAGTCCCCGAAGTCACCAAGCCTTGGGCCCAAGCTAACCACTGTGGGATCAGTGCAGCACAACCCTGCTTATCTTCATGACTTTGAGAATTGCTTCCAAAAAGCAATGCTTTCTAAATTCCACACATAATGCTCATCCTACCTGGAAAGTTATTCCTCCAGAGGGCAACTGGCAGTTTGCTTCATCAGCATTTCATCAGTATTACACAAGGAAATATTTTGCTCTTCTACTCCTTCCAACCAGTCACATATACATGCACATGTGTGCCTGAACACAAAAAATACACCCACGCACAGCTAGAGACTCAGGAGGCGCTCAGCACATCATGGCCTCTCCTCTCCATAGTGCCAGTCCTCACCTAAACACTTCTGGCTGTGTAGCAGTCAAGGACTTTGAGTTTCTGAATCAAAAAAGACTTGTTTGGAATGTAGTAAATATATTTAAAAACACATTAGGCATAATCTGTAATGACTAAGGCTAAGAGATAACAGGGCCAGGGCATATAAATTCAAGGAAGATGATGGTTAAATCAACAAAGACCTCTTTGCCAGTTGCCAGATACTCAACATCTCTCTTGAATTCCTCAGCTTTGAATCAGTATAGCCACCTGAGCTTGAATGTCCTGTAGACACCTGGAACCCAACTAGCCCCCGAGTGTCCTCACTATGTTTCCCCCACTCCCCAAGTGTTTCCCTCTCTTTCGTTTACTGTCTTGGTGACAGGTATTTCCACAGCCTCCCACTCTCATCTCACCTTTCATCTAATCAATCCCCCTAAATATGTGCTAGCCACCCTCCCTAGGCCACCTTAGGCCAGGTTGCATCATCTCTTACTTTACAGATTCCTGGGTTCATTCCTTCTGGGAATAACCCCGCCAACTGCTGGGGACGGCAGTGGGTTATCATTGCTTCACCTCTGATATCCCCCCCGCACCCTGCTGGAACCCCCACAGGGGCCCTGGGCATAGGGCCAGACCCAAGCCTTGTCCCATCCCGCCTGGGAGTCTCTCTCCTCCTTGGGGCCCCCTGTGCTGCCAGGCCCCCACCCAGTATGTGCATGTGTGTATGTAAGTGTGCAGGGACACCCAGGTTGGCGCTGTCACAGACAGCAAGGCCATGGTAGACGGGAACCTGAGGCTTTACTCCTGTCAGCGACATTCCCATTAGACTTGTCGTAAGTGGGAACTGGACCAAGGCAGGAATAAAAAAGGAGTCATGAACTAAATGGCATTTGAGCTGGGCCTTAAGGAAGAGTGAAGGCTGATAGGAGCGGGCAAAGATGGGAGAGGACGTTCTACGCAAGGAGACCAATCAATACCTTTACCTTTGCAAACTCTTTATTATGGAACTCACTCAGCTACACACAAGGAGAGAGGATAGTATTTAAGAAAACCCACCTACCCTTCACCCAGCTGCAACACTTGTCAACGTCTCACTAGTTTATTTTGAAAGTAGGGAAGGATTTAGGGGTAAGAACAGTGGGAGCTAATGTTTCTTGAAGCAATAAAAGAAGAGGCACCCACCTAAGCTAAGGAGTACCCACGCATGCCTTTATAAGGGCATCACATGCCCTGAAACATAGGGCCGGTGTGGGGCTGCAGCAGGGTGTCGTCGACAACAAGCAGCTACTGTTTTGGTTACTGTCTCTCTGCTCTCACTCCTGTCCTCACTCTCTCTCCAGAGCCACATGGATTTAATTTAGCAATCACTTCACCCTCCCTTTGATCTACCTGGATTTGCCATCTGAGTTCCCTGCAAGGACCTCATAATTGTGTCCCCTCCTTCCCCCACCCCTCCAGGCTGCAACCTGTTCCAGCTCTGAGGGCACAGAAGGAGGTACAGCCTGACGGGGAGAGGGCAACGTGGAAGGACCCCGTACTGCACCAAGCTGTGGCTAATCCTCGCTGCCATCAATTCAGCACCCTGCATGCCGGGCGCTGGGCCAGGTGTCGCTTTCCATGCGTTGTCCCCTGCAATCCTCACCACAAGCCCAAGAGATGTGGAATAGTATTGCCCCATTTGATAGCAATGTGGGCCTATGTTTCAGCAGAGCATGGATAGCACTGGACTGTCACCAGGAATTTGCTGGTCTGTAAAGCTCCTGGACAGTGGATTCTTTTCTGTTGTCATCATCTTCTCTCATGGCCTTGATACTGACCAAAAAGCAAGTGGGGCTGGGCACTAGGAAAGATGATCCACATGGTCCTTGCCCTCCAAGATCTGCCACCCACTCTGGTGGCTCTGGGGGCTTCTTTGCTATAGAAGATGGGTCATCGCCTAGGCATGATGAGAGAGGTGGTAGGAGCTGTGAATTGAGGGGAGCAGGCAAGGTTGGAAATAGCTGATGCTCATGGTGTTTTTCTGTGCATCAGTTAGGAATGTTTTTTGGCTTAAACTATAAGGAAATATATTGTTGACTGAACATGAAGTCTAGGGGAAGGTGGTCACGGTGTTGGCTTAGTTGTTCAACGAAGGGTCATCAAGGACCTAGGCCCCCTCCTTCCTGACCCTTTTAATAGCATGTGGGTGTTCCTAGGTTTGGTGGTGGGACAAATCACTCCTTCCTATGAAAGAATAGCTTGTAACCATTGTATTAAAATAAGTGGTTTTGATGCCTAATCCCCCAGGCTAATTTGTGAGCTCCTTGAGGGTAGAGACTGTGTTTTATGCTTTTCTGTATCCCCAGTGCCGTGCCCAGTGCCTGGTACACACAGGTGCTCATTCATCCTTTCATTCAAGAATTATTTCCTGCTAAGTGTTATGATGGAGGGAAACACAGGGATCCATGGCGCTTATCCCAGCCTGTGGGGTGGAAGTGGGGTCTTCAGGCACTTTCTTGAGATCATTACACCTGATCTGAGTCCCTGAATCACAGAGTCCTCAGCTCAGCAGGATATTTAAGGCTTTCATTCCATTAGCAACGGAGGTCAGGTCGGAATATAGTCCTATGCCAAATGTCATGGGGGTCCACAGTTCAATTCCTGCTTATCAAACACCTATTATGTGCCAGGTGCTGCAGTTACAGAGATTAATCATAGTTCTTGCCTTCAAGGAGCCTCCAGGTGAGTCAGAAACACAGACACACGTTTTCAGTACTAGGTGATGAGTTAAGCATATGGGGCCACAGAGGAGGGGCACCTCCCCAAGCGTGACAGGTCAGGTTGGAGGAAGGGCAGTCCTCACAGGCTGCTAGAAGCAAGTGGCCCTTAACCAATGGAAGGATGAGGAGGAGTCAGCTGGTCCAGGGGCCAGAAGTGGGTCAGATCATGAAATGCCTTAGTGAGGATGGTGAGCTGGACGAGGGTACAGCAGGTCACAGGCCTCCAGCACTGCTGCTGCTTCGATTTGCATTGTTGTCTCAAATGATCTATAGGCCATTTTCTGGTGATGCAGGATTCAGTTTCTAGGCTGGCTCTGCCTTTCCACCTCTTCATTTTACATAGTTTGGACCTGGGAGCTCCTTGTATTTCTATCCCTGATGGATCTTTGGCAAGAAAAGGGGGTTGTAAGGTCCAGGTGCATGCAGAACCATGGAGCAGCCCTCAGAGGAGTGGACTGGGGCCACAAGGTGTGCAGTGAGATGACCAACTGGGTTCTTGAAAGGGGGCTAGGTTGGTCCTGCTGGACCCCACCTTTCCCTTCACCTTGCATTGGGTTGCTGCCTCATCTGGTTGTGGCTCCCCAGGAGTCTCCTGAGGGCACCCTTGACTTCCTTGTTTCTCAGACTATAGATCATGAGATAGAGCATAAGAGTGACATTGGTGTAGATTAAGGACACGATTTTGTCCTGTTCCGGGGTGCAGCATGACTTCGGGTGAATGTAGATGAATATGGCACAGCCATTGTGCATCAGAGAGACCAGCAGGTGCCCAGCACAGGTGGAGAAAGCTTTGCTCCTGCCCTCAGCTGAGTGGATTCTGAGGATGACAGTGATAATGAATCCATAGGAGAGCAGGATCAGCAAGAAAGGAATCAACAGGATGAGCATGCAGACCAGGAAGACTGCAATCTCATTGGCTCTCATGTCCGAGCAGACCAGAAATAGCACAGGAGGGATGTCACAGAAGAAATGATTGATCTCATGGGACCGACAAAAGGGCAGGAGGAATATCAGTGTCATAAGGGTGAGTGAGAGTACAAAACTGCTGACACATGTCAGAGCCAGCATCTGCAGACAGAGGGCCCTGGTCACAATTAGGGTGTAGTGTAGGGGGTTGCAGATGGCCGAGAAGCAGTCATAAGCCATCACAGCCAGGAGGAAACACTCTGCTCCACCCAGGGCAATGAAGAGGTGCATTTGCAGGGCACAACTCAGGAAGGGAATCTGCTGGCTCCTGGACAGGAAATTGGCCAGCATGTTGGGGACAATGACCAGTATATAGCAAATTTCAATGGTGGACAGATTGCAAAGAAAGAAATACATGGGAGTCTGGAGACAGGAGTCAATGAAGGTGATGAGCACAATAGTTGTGTGCCCTGTTAGGGTGACAAGATGCGTGATTAGAAAGAGTCCAAAAAAGAAGATTTGTAGGTCGGCCAGGTCCCCAAGGCCCAAGATAATAAACTCAGAGTTTAAGCTGTGGTTTTTCTGCAATGAGGCAATCCTATGTTCTCCTCTGTAGAACTCCTAGGCTGGAGAAGACAAATTTGTGGGAGACCCTAGAGCCCTTTCCACAGATGTGAATGTAGCCAGCTCTTCAGGACCTCCAACCCTCTTTACCAGGCCTTGCCCTCGTCTTCATTCTATTAATTTTTTGAATTCTGCCCTATGTTCACTGATAATGAAGAACTGTTCACTGTGATGCCACTTTAGCTCACCTGTTGAGTTATTACAAAAAAAAAATGAGATGAGTGAAGTTGTTTACGTAGACCCTAACCATGGTCTTTCTGTCTACATTTTGAAGAGTTGCCTCGGGGTGGGGGTGGGGGGCTGAGCTTGATGTTACTAAATAGGTTTAAGCAGAGACTGGGCCCGCAGTGTCCTTGATGCTGTAGGGAATTTCTGTAGGATGTAAGGTTTGGTAAGTCGATCTTAAAGACACTTTTGGCTTTGTGTATCGGCTATGTTGTCCCTCCGTTACCACTCACCAAACTCCCAGGATTCCTGCAGCTGAAGGTCTGTGAACAGGATGCCCAGAGAGGAAGAAGCATAACCAGCAGAAGTTGCTTCCTCTTCTGTTTCAGCATTTCTCAGCCACAGGGAGGCCCCGGCTTATGTGTCACCTCCTTCTAGACACCACCCCTGACCCATAGGCTGAGTTATTCACTCCCTTAGGTTCCCACAGCACTCTGGGCTTCCCCAGCTATATGATTTACAACTGATTCCTATAATTCTTTGATTATTTCTCTGTCTACCCCAACAGCCTGTGAGCTTCATGATGGCAAGAACAATGTCTTATTCAGCCTCTCAAACAGTGGCTGGCACATATTAGGTGTATCAATAAATATTTGTTGATTAAATGCCTATTGCTCACTTCTGCATCCTCTACTTACTTTCATACGGGGCCAGGCATTAAGTAGGTGCCTAATGTAAATGCTTGAATGAATGGTTGGGTGAGAGCAGGGAATCTTCACCTTATTGGGGATGGCTGAGGTCATGATCATCCAGGGAGGGCGCAGAGTGAGAAGAACAGGGGCATAGGGGTGGGCCAGGTCACAAAGTGGGACCAAACAGGGCAGAGCTAGGAGAGAGGCAGAGTGGGAACGAGAACTCTCAGGACAATGGGGGCTTGAGGGTCTGGCGGGACAACGGCCTTGGCTGGACTGCATCCAGAACATGGGAGCGAGGGGCTGAGACCTGGCAGCTTCCTGGCCTTTGGGGGACATGTCTGCTGCTTTCTCCCCTTGACAGGACCCAACTTACTAGTAGGAAGCTTTGTGTTTAACCTTCAACTTCCTCCTGTGCATCCCTCCTCACAGCAGAAGAGAGGAGAAGATTTCTAAAGATTCTAGAGAGCTAACAAATCTAGAATCAACAGGAATTAGGCTCCTGTGGAAGTGGAGTTGCCACCTAAAGGACAGGAAGCTCATTTAAGGACATGCCATTTCTACTGGGGCCATTGAGACCCAAAGTGGGTTCAGTGAACCCTGAAAACCCATTCTGATGACAGCTTTGCTCGGCCTAGAGAGTGGTTGTGATTCCAGCTTTGCAGCCACTTGCGTGTTACACTGAGTAGTATTTTGGTTTTTATTGACCTAATGGGTACCTGGGGTCTTTAAGCTGGGCGGCTTCCTAAGGGCAACTTGCCTCTCCTCGCTTCAGGACATCTTCCCTGGCTGACCCACACTCTGCTCCCCCCGCCAAGTGGCCCTGCCCAGAAATCACAATAAGCCCCCACCTGCCCGCAGTTCCCTGTCCTGGTGGAACACACAGCCCAGCCCGGCTTCCCTCCTCTACCACCTCCCCGCTCTCAGCCTCCCTGGAGCCCATTGGTCCCTTGGTAACTGTCTGTGAGTGAGAGGAGCTTTCCGGGCTCATGTTTATCTTCCTTGGACTCGGACCTTGGCTTTAGCTTTGCCATACCAAGTCACTTCCACTCTTTTTTCCTGTGACAGCACTGCAGAAATGTGGGGATTGTTTTGTTTTATTTGGGCCCTAAACCTTGAAAATACTGAAAAACACAAAAATGGAAGTAAAAGTCACACACGATCCAAACAATTAAAAAGTGAGAAGTGAAAGTCAGTGGGAAAGTTTCTGCTCCTTCAGTCATCCCTCCAATCTCCCAGAGAGAGCCGTTCTCAGCAGTGAGGTTCAGTTTGTCCCCTGCTTTGTCTTCTGCATATATACACGCAAACCTCACACACATGCACATGCACACACACATACACACTCATACACATATACACAGAAACAAACCTACTCACACACATACACACACACACATACAAACAGAAACACATATACACATATAGACACACACATACATACTCACACATGTATATGGACCCACACAATACACACATGCATGCATATATTAACACACACAGGCACACACATACACATATTCACACACTCACACATGTATGTACATAAACATTCACCACACTCACACATTAAAGTGCTTAAATGGGATCATAGCATACAAGCTTACCACTCTTAGTGCTGTCACTTAATCATATATTGGGGAGAGGTTTTCGGTCAGTGCGTATTAATTTACTTCATTCTTTTTAACTGCTGCACCCTACAGTATGGACGCACTATAACGTAATTAATTATAATGAAATAATAATAAACACATAATAACAAATAAAATATATAAATCAAAGTAAATAAAACATAATCAGAAGAAATGATAATTTAATCAGTCTTTTATTACTTCAGTGTTGAAGTGGTTTCTATTTGTTTCTGATCACACTCCATAGTACAAATCACGTCCCCAGGTAGAGCATAGAGAGTGCCCCCGCCGTGTGTCCTTCCTCCTCTTTTCTCATGTCCCTTGAACACCCCTGGAGAAGAGATCCGGTTTTACCTGGGAGAGGAAGATCAATGTATGATGTGGAAATCTGGGGAGAAGCCCTATCGGAGATTCTTCTGTTACTATCAGCTGCTGGTGAGAATCCTGGGAAGGAGGAACAGCCCATCTTCAGGGAAGCGTTGGTGGGACCGAGTGGCCTGGACCTGGTATAGCTTCCCAGAGCCCAGAAGGTGACTTTTCTGTCTATCTGGACCACAGGGAGCAAGCCCTCGGAAGTACTGCCTGATGGCTGTTAGGAAGAGAGTGTCCTTAGAAGAGTTGCCACCTCTGTCACTCTCATTAAATAGCAGTGAAGGCAGGACTCAGAAGTCCTAGAAGAGAGGTCAGGAAGGAGGCCGTTCCTGTGGTCCACCCCACTGAGGGGAGTGCATTCCCCAGGTCACAGAGCTGAACCCAAACCCAAACCCAATTACTTACATTTTCTTGCAAAAAATACAGTATAGGTCTTGACAACGTTATTTAGTTCATATCTGCTGAAACTGCGGCCCCCACTGTGTAATCACCAGCATGTGACTGGGCCTAGGGCTGATTTTAGAGGCAGAAAATGTACAGATTTAGCTTGATTCAAATCAAGCAATCAAGCCTTGCTAGGGAGGAGTGGAAAGTGGGCAATGGAGCGCCCACAGCCCCCAATGCTGAGATTCTATGATTCTTTGTGATGACTCTGAGGGGGCATAATCAGGGCTATCAGGGCCTCCATTTTTTAATCTGCAAAATCTGAGTCATCAAAGTAGCTTCACTGAGTGAAGGGAGGAATGAGTTATGGAACCTTGAGAATGCTACTACTCAGCTGACCTAGCCTTCTGTCTAATACTTTCATCTCCCCAGTCCTGTTCTAGTGTAGCCCAATGTTCAGCCTGCACCATGGTCTGCTTCTTAGTAAAGCAGGACCCAAGTCACTTCTGGGGTCCCCTGATGATGCTTTGCCTGCATTCATCAAGCAGTCGACACGCTGCAGCAGCCCTGGGGCTGCCGACCACAGGGCTGCCTTTTGCTCACCTCCGTTGCCCACAGGCTTGCTCAGAAAAGCCTCCTGACCACCACTGCCATTTTTAGGGATACCAGTGCCCAGGCCAAAGCCAGTGCCATGTCTTGGGATCTTCCAGCCTTTGGAGGGCCAGCGCAGTGCTGGGTTCTAGGCAGCAGCAGGGAGAAAGCCCTCTCTCTAGCATTTTGCCATACCCTGAACCAGGAAACAGGACCCTCAAAAAGCCCTGTTTGTGCTTAGAACCACACACAATCCCCCTTGAATCATTCCAGTAGTTTCTGCCTCTGATCTTGCCCCAGAGGGGCTCCCAACAGTCCAAGGTGGATGTGTGGCACTTTTCCAGCCCCACCACCTACCTCTTCTGCCTCTCTGGCCCCTCTCTCCTCTTGGCCACCGTTTCTAACACAAGAGCTCTTCTGCTTCCTAATGGAGACCAAGGCTGTGGGGCACCTCCTCAATGGGATCTTGCCCTGCACGTGTGATAAAGGGAAAGAGAGGGAACTGGAAAACAAAGTCACTGAGTCTGCCTGAGATGAGCTGGCTTAGCAGAAACCAGCAGGAGCCCAAGAGAGAGACCTGGTCTGGAGGCAGAGGTCAAGGCCACAGCAGATCTTTGGCAAGGCCAGTGAACACACCACAGTGGACCAGGGCCAAGAGTGCCTGCTTTTTCACTAGGTAGTGTGCACTCTCGCTTTAGTACTAGGATTACCCAGACATGGGGCTCAAAGAGAGGTATGGAAAGTAAAAGGTTTTAAACATAAGTTTAACAATTTGAAAGACAGGCACCTCAAATGAGACCTAAGTAACTGGGATTTCCACCTTTACAAATGCCTACATGTTCTAAAGCAGTGATAGCTCAGCTACCACATCACTCAAAATTACCCAGATTTTCTGTATCTTCCTCCGGTTAGATATCACAGATTCTGATAGGATCTTGGCCAACACAGCAATGATTTCTGAGAACATCATACTGCTGAGACTGGACATTGGCTTGCCTTCTAAATTTGGTGGCTATAGGGCCAGGGGTGGATATTCATGTGCATCCTATTAACTATTTGGACTCTTTAAAAGGGCAAATCCTGGGTGAGTTGGCACCGAAATAACCTAGTTGCTGAGGCCCTGAATGAGCAGCACCCATTCTTGTGGATGGCGGCCCAGACTGCAGAACTCTGGCTTCACTAACCCGCCAAAACCTCTCAGTCTGAGCAGAAGGGAGGTTGGAGAGAATGATTTGGGACTTCAGTTTCTTTCAATTTTAGCTCACAAGATCAAAAGACTTTTACTTTGGGCTTTTCTCTAGTGTTTTTAAACTTCAACTTGCAGAAGAATTTTGAACTTTATTGTCTCCCCAGGAAATTCATCATGGGTTTATATCTGGCATATCTTGTATGTTGGACTTTTATTATTAGAGTATCTTATGATCATTTGATCTTGTTGCAGAGCCTCTGATTTGATGTCTTGACCAATGTGGCTGGAAATAATTAGAATGAGAAAATAGAATAAGGAGTAAACTTTTGGCTGTGGGTACACCATAGACTAATATTTAAGCCCAATGGGTTAAGAGGTACAAAAATCTGTGAAATATTGGGTGGGTGTGTTGGGGGGTAACTCTTCTCTCCCGTAGTTTCCTCTAGGAAGGATATGCCCCATGAAGATGCAGTGAAATATGCTGTTGGTGGGCAGCATCCATAGGTCCACATTTCTTCATCAAGTGGTTAATTTGTCAAAGGTTCTGAGTGGGGGGGATTTGGTCTCTTTCTCCTTCTCTTTCCACTCAGTTGGGTGGGAGGCAGCAATATTGGAGATGTGAGCCTGCTCTGCAAACCCAAAACCTTCCTCCAATGGCTTGTTACAAGTCTAGATTGGAGGCGGAGTGCGTGGGTAGGAAATTAGCAAGATCCTGGAGCAAGCTGAATCCACCAAGCAGCCCATACCATGTGTTTTGCTTCCCCATCTGCTGGGACTTTTGCAATATTTCTCAATTGGTTCAGAACTCTAGCAGGGGAGAAGTATGCTCTTCATCGGCCCTTCTCTACTCCTCCAAATTCTCAACTTAAGTGCTAATATTTGTATTTAAATTTCTTAGAAATTGTGGTGCCAAGTATGCAGGGATGCAGTCTTGATTGGGGGCCCTAGAATTCCTTCAGTTTCTTAGTTAGCACTCTGGTCCCCAGAGTGAACTCCACCCCACATCTTCACCACATTGGCTGTGGGCCCCACAACTGCCTGGAACTGTGAGGAAGCCATACCCTCCGCCCCCTCAGCCTGGACTTTTCTCCATGGAACCAGGTGCATGTATTTGGTTAGAACGTGATGAAGCCATCAGGTTGATTGTTTTTTTTTCAACAGTCTCTTCATGTTTTGAAAAAGTTAGCTACAGATTGATAGGTTCTCTTTATTTTCTTGCTTTGTGTTTGGGCAACCACAAAGAATTCCATAGTTAGAACTACCAGAAGGTAGGTAAGTACTGGAGTTCTAGGTCCACCAGGCACCTCGTCATTTCCTTTCATCCTCGTCCTTCCCTCAGATGCTAAGATTCCACAGATCTTGGGGCCAGGGGTGGTTTGGTCTCAGTCAGTCCAGATTTTGGAGTTTATGGGGATACCTTGTCATCTAGTTTTGTTGTGGATTGTTAAAATCAAAAACAAATGGAGACCAACCTTGAAAGTTCCCTGAGCAGACAGAACCAGTTTAGTCATACAAACAAAGCTTAATTTAGCTTATTTTGCAAGACTAACTTGCCCTGGGTCATTTCTTGCTTACGTCTCTGGAAATCATAAGCAAAACTTGAACTGTTTCCCAAGGTTGATATGAGGTAACCACTGGCCAATTACTATCATTTAAGAAAATTCTATTATAACCCAAATCACTGTGAAGAATAAGTTGTCACTGCTTCCTCACTCTATAAGCTGTTTTATAACAATATACTCCTGAGCCTCATGCCATGTTTTGGTCCGAGTGTTCCTGGTTTGCAAACTGTCTTTTCAATGTGTGCACAATAAACTTTTACTAATCACTACCTTGGTGAGTCATTGGTTTTACTTCGGCTGTTTCTAAATCTTCGACAAGATGTTGCCCTGAGTTTTTGGTTTTGCTATCCTATTTTCTCTCTCTGTGTCTCTTATTTTAGGGCGTCGGGAAGGGTTGTGATGATTCAAAAATGATGCTACCACCACTGCTGCCACTTTCCGAGAATCTAGAAGTTGTATTACTTCTGTATCAGAATAATTAATGTTTTAACTTTAACAAAACACAGAAATGATTAGAAGTTCTGGGCAAAATAGTGACTTGAGGACATGGATCTAAGTCATCTCTTCAGATTTCTCCTGAAACAACAAATAAAGCACAAATTATAGGGGGAGGAGGTTCAGCAGCGCAAACAGCAGCAGCCTCTTACCAGAAACTCCCAGGAACTGCTGCCAGCTATTTTGTAGAGGAGTGCTTTTCAACTCTTTTTGGTGAAGGACCTTTCTCTCTAAAAAGTATTCCCAATCTATAATGGATTGATAATTTTGTAAAATACAATAAAATTTAGTAGTAAAATTAACTGAAAAAAAGACATACCAAATACAAGCCCATATTTTTTGTTATTAGATTCAACAGACAAACTCACTCTGTCTGCATATACACTTGATTTCTGTACTTAACAGGCCAAAAACAGTTTGAAGACCATCATCAATTTGCAGATCAATTAGTTTCTTAGCGCTGCTGTAGGTTCTGGGTGGATAGATTTTGGGGGGACATTATTCAACCCACTGCACGGACCATCACTGTTTTATTCAGTAGCTCTTGTGTAGAGAGTACAAGACTATGTTAAAGGCAGAGTCAGCCTGTAGCTCTCTGCATACGAAAGCAGAGCTCCTTGTGGAATCACACCCACTAACTGAGAAGGGCCAGGGCTGGAGGTAAGGTTGGACTATGTGGCAGCTGGAGGAAGGAGACACATCTGGCCCCACCATCACCTCTGGAAGCCCAGCCTTCTCAGAAGTCATGTGAGTCTTTATTCCCACCTGATACTGGTTGCATTTCGCGATGTCAGAGAAAGAAAGAAAGAGCTGGGCATTGCCATGGAGTGGCTTTCTCAGGGGAAATGTGCCCAACCTGCCTACTGGCTGCCACACTAAAATAGTAAAAGAACCTCTATGCTGCGAAATCTTCCTGGGCTCCAGCCTCACCTCCCTCATTACTCTTCACATTTATCCGGATCTCTTAGCTGGCAAAGTAGAACTACATGGAGTCTCAACATTTTTTTCCATCTTTCTTCACCCTGCCTGAAAGATTAGAACATAGTGTCTGATGGAGCCTTCTTAACTCCTAATTCCAGTAGACATAGACCTCCTTCTGAAGGATGAGCAAACAGATGCACCAGTTAGGATTCCATTGGTCAAAAGTAGCGGAAACCAACTCCAACTAGCCCAGGAAACCATGGGAATTTATTATAAGAATACCAGGTCAGGGGGAGGGCAGTTGTCTCCCAGAAACTCAGGACAGGACTGCAGTCAGGCCTTAGGAACAAACTGGAACCACAAGCTCAGACACCATTAGGACTTCCTCCCTCTCTCTGCCTCTCATCCTTGTGGATCTACTTCATTCTTCCTTTTCTCTGAAGACAAGTTGTGACTGGGAACCAGGCAAGGAAAGGGTTACTGAGAATCTGATCAAAAACTAACATGGTCTGTCAAATATTTTCCAGACAAGGAGAAAACTAAATGTGCTGTTTTCCAGAGGTTGGTGTTCCCGTTTTTGCAGATGTTGCCACCCTTTGGTGAAACTTACATGGTTGCAGCAAGACCCCTGCAGTTTGCTCCAGCTTCAAGTGTCCAAAAGTTACCAGGGACCCATTATACAATAGTACCTTGAACTCATTATGTAATGGCATATTGCATTGAACCTGTTATGAAATGATAACTTGAACTTGTTATGTAATGGTACCTTGAACTTGTAATGTAATGGCCTGCACATGCGCCCTGATTTGGCCCAGTTGTTACACAGTTGTAACACATCCTGTGCACTCTGGTATACAAAGTCTCCACTGGCACTAGGCTTAGGAGGACACTGCTTTGGGAGCTATCCCCGGTGTTTTCCATTGCTTGCGCAAGCAATAAACCTTTTCTTCACCCACTTCAGCCTTGGTTGTGCTTTTCAGCTCCACACTCAACAAGATATGTACCCGTTGAGTTCAGCTACAAAGCTTTTTCTACATCTCCTACCTGAATGGTGGCAAACACGGCTACCAACAGCTCCCAAATTTACAGGTGACAATCCAGGTGTGGGACAACTTCAAAACCCTCCTGCTATAAAACATCCTCAGAATTCTCTGTCTGTCTCAAATCTCCACTAAGAGGTCACAAGAGCTGGCCAATGAGCAAGGTAAGAGGAGATGTTGGGAATACAGATGTTGGCCAGGTCACGTGAAGCACAACCTCATGTGCATGACATTGATCTCAAGACACAGCAGTCAACGGAGACCTCGATGTCTGGCTCCTTGTTCCACCTTCCCCTATGTTATCATCTAGTGGTGAAAGCTGCCTCCTTGCCACCACACCCTCATGCCAGGTCACATCCCAGGCCACAACAAGGAGAAACAAAAAGGGAGTGTCATGGCATGGAAGAGCAGCCTGAGAGTAAGGCAATGAGCTACTCAAGGCTGACCAGCAAACATATAATATCTTTCTTCCACTTACTCTCTCTGCGTTTCCTCTCTAGATCATGAGTTCTCAATTCTGGAATGAGCATTTATTGAGTGTTCTTTTGTCTCCACCTAGTGGCAGCTACGCCTATAGTGTCCCTGGGCGTTGTCCAATCAGGCTCAACATTCAGTCATTGGAATAAATGAGTAAAGAGAGCAAAAGATGCTAGAATGGCCTTGAGATTAAAGGACGGTGTCTTCCAGACCTGAGCATCTATCTCCAGGAAAGAATTTCCAAACAGGACAGATGCTGAACACAGGTTTGGGAGAGAGTCTAAAGCATCTTTAGGTTCCCTGCAGCTCAGGCTGTGCCATAGTCTTGACTTGTTCTCTCTGCAATGCAAAGGGTAAGACTAACAGGAAGCCCCTCAATTGAGATGCACAATTAGCTTCCTGGCAAGTCAGCCTGTCTTTTCCTCCTTCAGTACTTTCTTCCCTGGTGGTTGGGACCCTCCTTGCCTCCCCACTGTTGAGCTTGGTGTGCACATTTTATTTTATTTTATTTTATTTTTTGCTATAAATCACTCTTAGCCTTTATTCGTTCCTTGAAATACTTGGCCAAGAGATTTGATGATGTCTCATGTTGATTTTACAAGGGAGTTCTAAGAGATTTTTTTTTAATTGTTGTGACCAATTTTTATTTAGGTCACATTGGTTTATAACACTATATAAATTTTAAGTGTACATCATTATACATCAGTTTTACTATAGACTGCATCGTGCTCACCACCAATAGTCTAGTTTTTATCCCTCACCATACATATATGCCCCTTTACCCCTTTCACCCTCCCCCCAACCCACTTCCCCTCGGGTAACCACCAATATGTTCTCCGTATCTGCATGTTTGTTTGTTTATCTTCCACTTATGAATAAAGTCATACAGTAATGGTCTTTCTCTGTCTGATTTATTTCACTTAGCATAATATCCTCAAGGTCCATCTACGTTGTCACAAATGGCACGATTTTGTCTTTTTATGGCTCAGTAGTATTCCATTGTATATATATACCAAATTTTCTTGATCCATTCATCTGTTGATGGGCACTTGGGTTGCTTCCACATATTGGCTATTTTGAAAAATGCTGCAATGAACATAGGGATGCATAAATCTCTTTGAATTGTTGATTCCATGTTCTTTGGATAAATACCCAGAAGTGTAATAGTTGGTTCGTATGGTATTTCTATTTTCAATTTTTTGAGAAATCTTTATACTGTTTTCTATAGTGGCCGCACCAGTTTGCATTCCCACCAGCAGTGTATGAAGGTTCCCTTTTCTCCATATCCTCGTCAACATTTGTTATTTCTTGTTTTTTTAATAATAGCCATTCTGATGGGTGTGAGGTGATATCTCATTGTAGTTTTGATTTGCATTTTACTAATAATTAGTGATGTTGAACATCTTCTCATGTGCCTGTTAGCCATCTGTATATCTTTTTTGGAAAAATATCTGTTCATATCCTCTGCCCATTTTTTGATCGGGTTGTTTGTTTTTTTGTTGTTAAGTTGTATGAGTTCTTTATATATTTTGGGTATTAATCCCTTATAAGATATATGATTTGCAAATATCTTCCCCCAATTGCTAGGCTGTCTTTGTACGTTGTTGACGGATTCCTTTGCCAAGCAGAAGCTTTTTAGTTTGATGTGGTCCCATTTATTTACTTTTTCTTTTGTTTCCCTTGACTGAGGAGACAATGTATTAAAAAAACAAAACAAAACAAAACAAAAAACCCTGCTAACAGTGATGTCAAAGAGCATACTATCTATGTTTTTTTCTAGGAATTTTATGGTTTTAGCTCTTACATTCAAGTCTTTACTCTATTTTGAGTTAACTTTTGTGCATTGTGTTAAGATAACGGTCTACTTTCATTCTTTTCCATGTGGCTGTCCAGTTTTCCCAACATCACTTATTGAAGAGACTTTCCTTTCTCCATTCTATGTTGTTGGCTCCTTTGTTGAAAATTAGGTGTCCATAGATGTGTAGGTTAATTTCTGGGCTCTCAATTCAGTTCCATTGATCTGTGTGTCTGTTTGTGTGCCAGTACCATGCTGTTTTGATTGCTATAGCTTTGTAGTATATTTTGAAATCAGAGATTGTGATACCTTCAGGTTTGTTTTTTCCCCTCAGGATTGCTTTGGCTATTTGGGGAGTTTTGTTGTTCCATATACATTTTAGGATTCTTATTTCTATTTCCATGAAAAATATCATTGGGATTCTGATTGGGATTGCACTGAATCTGTAGATTGATTTAGGAAATATGGAAATTTTAACTATGTTAATTCTTCCAATCCATGAGCATGGAATATCTTACCATTTCTTTATGTCTTCTTCAATTTCTTTCACTAATGTCTTATAGTTTTCAGTGTATAGGTCTTTCATCTCCTTGGTTAAATTTATCCTTAGATATTTTATTATTTTTGTTGCAATTGTAAATGGGATTGTATTCTTGAGTCCTCTTTCTGCTAGTTCATTGTTAGTGTATAGAAATGCGACTGATTTTTGTATGTTGATTTTGTACCCTGCAACTTTACTGTATTTATTAATTGTTTCTAATAGTTTTCTAGTGGATTCTTTGGGGTTTTACGTATATAAAATCATGTCATCCACAAATAGTTACAGTTTTACTTCTTCCTTTGCAGTTTGGATCCCTTTTATTTCTTTTTCTTGCCTAATTGCTCTGGCTAGGACTTCCAATACTATGTTGAATAAGAGGGGAGAGAGTGGGCATCCTTGTCTTGTTTCTGTTCTTAGAGGAATAGCTGTCAGTTTTTCACCATTGAGAATGATGTTGGCTGTGGGTTTGTCATATATGGCCTTTGTTATGTCATATATGGCCTTTCTATAACCATTTTCTTGAGAGTTTTTATCATAAATGGACATTGAATCTTGTCAAATGTTTTCTCTGCATCTATTGAAATGATCATGCGATTTTTCTTCTTCATTTTGTTAAAGTGGTGTATCACATTGATTGATTTGCAGATGTTGAACCATCCCCGCATTCCTGGAATAAATTCCACTTGATCATAGTGCAGGATCCTTTTAATGTATTGTTGTATTCGATTTGCTAATATCTTGCTGAGGATTTTTGCATCTATGTTCATCAGTGATGTTGGCCTGTAATTTCCCTTTTTTGTGTTGTCCTTGTCTGGTTTTGGTATCAGGGTAATGTTGGCCTTGTAGAATGACTTAGGAAGCATCCCATCCTCTTCAATCTTTTGGAAGAGTTTGAGAAGGATGGATATTAAATATTCTTTAAATGTTTGGTAGAATTTACCAGAGAAGCTGTCTGGTCCTGGGCCTTTGTTTTGGGGGAGGTTTTTGAATACCATTTCAATCTCCTTATAAATGATTGTTCTATTCAGATTCTCTATTTCTCCTTGATTCAGTTTTAGAAGGTCATATGATTCTCAAAATTTGTCCATTTCTTCTAGGTTATCCAATTTGTTGGCATATAGCTTTTCATAGTATTCTTTTCTAGTCCTTTATATTTCTGTGGCATCCCTTGTAATTTCTCCTCTTTCATTTCTAATTTTATTTTTTTGTCTTCTCTTTTTTTCTTAGTGAGTCTAGCTAAAGCTTTGTCAATTTTGTTTATGTTTTCAAAGAACCAGCTCTTAGTTTCGTTGATCCTTTCTGTTGTTTTTATCTCTATTACACTTATTACCAGTCTGATTTTTATTATTTTTTTCCATGCACTGACTTGGGCTTTGTTTGTTCTTCTTTTTGTAGTTCTTTTATGTATAGTGTTAGATTGTTTATTTGAGTTTGTTTTTTGTATCTTGAGGTAGGCCTGTATTACTATGAACTTTCCTCTTAACACTGTTGTTGTTGCATCCCGTAAGTTTTGGTATGTTGTGTTTTCATCTTCAATTGTCTCCAGCTATTTTTTGATTTCTCCTTTGATTTCTTCATTGATCCAATAGTCGTTCAGTAGCATGTTGTTTAGTCTCCACATATTTGTGACTTCCAACCTTCTTCTCATAGCTGATTTCTAGTTTCATGCCATTGTGGTTGGAAAAGATGCTTGGTAATGCTTGATATGACTTCAATCTTCTTAAATTTATTGAACCTTGCCTTGTTTCCCAACGTATGATCTGCCTTTGAGAATGTTCCATGTGCACTTGAGAAGGATGTCTATTCCACTGCTTTTGGATGGAATGTTCTATATATATGTATTAAGTCCATCTGGTCTAGTGTTTCATTTAAGGCCAGTGTTTCCTTGTTGACTTTCTGTTTGGATGATCCACCCATTGACGTAAGTGTGGTGTTAAGGTCCTCTACTATTATTGTGTTGCTGTCAATTTCTCCCTTTAGGTCTGTTAATAGTTGCTTTATATACTTTGGTGCTCCTATGTTAGGTGTATATGTCTATTAATAAATGTTATGTCCGTTCTTGTCTGCTTCAAGTGTCTGTGTTTGGTCTTGTATTAATCTGTAAACTCTTGCACAGACCCTGGCACAGAGGAGATGCATAGTAAATGATGGCCATCAGTCTAATAATTTTGGTGTCTGGACAAGAGTCACTTATTCCTGAAAGGATTATGAAATGCAGCTTTGGACAAGGAGTGCAGAAATCATGTGTGTTGGGCTGTGAGGTTGCAGGAGGAACATGTTACTTGTTGTCATTCTTTGACTCAAAGAGTTAATCTGTTTGCTCCACCAGGAGCACATTTACAATTGTGGTTGCCCATAGAGGCTACTCACAACTACAGTAATATGGTTGGCATACACCTCTAATTGTTTCCACTGAGGTTCTCTTGCCAATATCCTTTTGTATTTCCTAAGTCTCTCTCTGCTTTATAAGGCAGAGGTAACCTCTGAGACAGCTCTCCCTTTCCCAATCCAACTACAGATTGGAAAGTTTGGATTATTTTCTTCAGCCACATTGTGAATCACATGACTCTGGGATGTGTTTCTCTCTTCCTAGAGTGTGTCTAGCTGGAGATGTGCCAGGTTTGGTTGGCCTTTGTGTGTCCCTAGCAAGAGGACTGGACTTTCTTATTACCCACCTTGACTTCACTGCAGCCCTGAACTGTGGGCAATGGAGTAGCAGGCAAATGTTCTATGGTAACTCAGATTCAGGGGAGTCTGAAGTCCTTGTCGAGCTTATGCCTAGAGGGACGTCCTTTGCACCTGTCTCAGGTGGACCTCAGAATTTGGGGACCAACTAGTCAGGAAATGTTGATGGTAATGAAAAAAGAGTGAAATTTAGCCTACAGCCCTGGGGAAAAAGTACTCCTCTCTGTCCACATGTTCATTCTCTACTACACTGCCTGCTTTTCAGAAATACAAGGGAATTACCTATTGTTATGAGAGGTTCAGGGATTCGATCAGAGACGTAAAAGAAACTTTCCACTCCAAACAAATGGACGGAAGGCATATTTTATTATATAGAAGATAGTAAAGGCGATAGTCTGCAAACAGATCCGAATAGGTCAAATATTAAGAGCGAAAAACATCAGCTCGACTGGAAAGGGGAAACATCCACATCGACTGAAGAGAAATGACACAAATCAACCAGAAAGAGAAACACCAGGTTGACCGAAAAGAGAACACATCAGATCAATTATTTCACATCAAATCAATTACTTCACATCAAATCAATTATTTCACATCAAATCAATTACTTCACATCAAATCAATTATTTCACATCAAATCAATTACTTTACATCAGATCAATTACTCACAACATCCACGCCCCACTGCCGGGAGAGTCCTGTCAATCGACACGGCTGGGCAGGGATCACACGTCCTGGGCAATGCATCCCTTCCACAGGTGGAACTCTCACTAGGGCTCAGTTTCCAGCAGTTTTTATATCATCAGTAATTTTCAGAGTAAGCAATTACAGAGTTTTCAGAGAAAGCATTTAGTGTTTCCATGCACAAATGGTTATCAGTGGTGTACGTGCACTGAGCCCCCTGGCTAACCTCCCAGCCCAGTAGTTGTGTATGTGCATTGTTTTCTCTGGTTATCGTCCTAGCCCAGCACAGATGGCCAGTCTGTCCCATGCTATGACGCCCAAAGAGCCTTGAAATGTTACAACTTGCAACTCTCTCCGTGGGAGAAAGGCTAGTTCCCAGGAAAAGGCCAGTTCCCACCACACAGAAAGCAGCTTTATATTTCTTTGTGTGCTGGTGGCTATAGGTCAATGGAACAGCCAAACATGGCTGTACTTATGTCAAGACACCTATCAAGCATCCAGTCCCTGAAGAAGCTACCAGGAAATAATTCATTGACTATTGATATATACAACTCTTAGATCCTGAAGGCTATTTTAATACCTTACTATTGAGATCTTCAAGTCACTAATGATTGGGCCTGTTGGCCTCTGTCTGAAGGAAAGCACTCGCTGAGCAGAGACCATAGTTCTTTCCATCCCCCAGCTGAACTAGAAGTCAATGCTTTATGTAAGTGAGGATGTCATGGTTGTCCAAAGCATTGTTGAAATTGGGCAAACACTTTATGATTTTACAAGAGAAGGGTTACAAAAATTTCATTATGTTCATCCCAAATCAGATTTAATCTCAGGAAAACAAAGTTTGTTTCAAAGTCAGAACAGGAAGGGCCTCCTTTTCTGATTTTCTCCATCACAGTCACTGAGTGTTTGGGCTCGTTCAGTGAAGGAGGGCTGGCTACAGAGCTGGGAGAAGCACAATTGATTTGAGCCAGCTGCTCAGCCCATCTCACAGATGGAATATAGTGATGATTCTGTCTTATGCCCACAGGGCTGGAATGCCACTTCTGGAAATACATGCCACATATGGTGCTCTCAGTGAAGAGCATGTTGGGGCCTTTTCTTTGGGGATGATGTTGTCAACAGCTCAATGGTACAGGGTATTTTTGAGTGCAAAGAGGCTGCTTTCCTTAGCCCTGCAGATGGAGTCCCCAAAACAGAAGGCTCAGTCTGCTCAGACAAGCACAGCTGCATAAGGTGGGAGCTGGCCCTGATGGCAACAAGAAGTGACCACCTCCCAAAATGACTAGCCTGTTCTGTGCCCTAGCACATAGCAGCAGCCTCTTCACCAGGAGCTTGCTGTGGAACAAGCCCCATCAGGGACTTGTGAAAGGTTGTGTGGTCTTTGTGCCTGCTCTTCAAACCCAGGTACACACACTGCTGGGAGTAAACGAAGTTTTCCCAAGGAATGTGCAGGCAGGGGTAGTTTTAAATTATGAATATTTACAGTGAACCAGAAATAGTATCTTTGCAACTACATAAACTTATAAAAAATTTCAAATGCTAGTTTAAAAATGTGTGTATGTGTGTGTGTGACACAGTTTCACAAAATTCTTTTGAAGGGAAGTGCCCAGCCTTTGAGGCTATAACTGGAACTGGCCTCAGCCCTCTCATTTGTCTGCTCTGTGACTGGAGCACAGCAAATGGCTGTGACAATCCATCCAGAAGTGCCTTATGGGAAAGTTAATTCGCTTCCCCACATCTGCTGTGAGTTCCTGCTTTGTTCAGGCCATACGCTGGGTCCCAGGGTCAAAGATGAGAACTGCTGCCAGGACCCCTCCCTGCTTTTAGAATCCAATGCCAAGAAGGTATGAAAGTGAGAACAGTGAAGAGCTGGAGTCACAGGACCAAGATGTTGCTAAACAGCCCTGGGGAACAGCAAAGAGAGCTCCTTTCCTTGACAAAACCTGGCTGTCAGAAGACTTTGGAGGTATAGAAGAGGGAGAGGGGACAGTCTGGTTTCTCTAGGACTGGGGTGAATAGTTTTCTCTCTCATTCTGACTTTGGGACCCTACAATTATTAAGCATCTGAAAAACTGTCTATGTATGTTTCTTCTCTCATTCCTGCATTAGGACAAAAGTTGAAAGCCATCAGGAAATGAGTAAGTCATACTCCAAGCCAGTGGTTCTCAAACTTTAGAGGCATCAGAACCACCTATAGGGCTCATTACAACACAGATTTTGGGCTCCATCCCCAGAGTTTCTGACTCAGTGGGTCTGGTGTGGGGCCTATGAATCTGCATCTCTACTAAGTCCTAGGGGACGCTGATGCTGCTGGTCCGTGGACCCCATTTTGAGAAGCACTGCTCTGGCACACATCTGTCTGTGGTAACTGAGATAAGCTAGGCATTAATTGAGTTAGTCCTTTCCACTTTAGTGTCTCCCTCCATCCAACCATCCTCATCCGAGATGGGGATAGGCGGATTTTCTCACCCTGTAGACGGTGAGCAGAGACTGTTGTATTCACCTTTGTCTCTTCTTTCTCCCCTCCTTCTCTTTGGCTGTAGAGGGAACTGACTGGCTAGTTCCTACTCATTCTCCACATCTCAGCTGAGATGCCACTTCTTCCCTGATCAGAATGGGTTAGGTACCTTCCTGGAAGCCTTTGTAGGGCCTTAAACCTCCCCTACTATACTACCTGGCATATTAGATTACAATTGTCTGTTTTCTCTTCTGTCACTCCCATCAGATTGTGAACCCCTTGAAGGCAGGGACTGTGTCCAGGAGGTTGCTAGTACTGAGTCTTGATGTGAGGTAATGGATTCTTGGACTCTAAAAACATGACAGGAAGGGATGGATATGAGAGATATTGTAAAGGAATATTCTTCCCTCACAGTAGGTGTCTGTAATGCTTATTAAATTAAATGGACACATTAACAGAGCTTGTTGACCCATGTGATATGGAGGGTAAGTTGGAGAAGGGATCTAACATTTGGTGAGCCCCTAGTATGTGCCAGACAGATAGAGACAGCAAAGTCAAAAACAACATTGACTTAGAGGGGAGTAGGGCAAACGAATGAGTCTGACATTGCTCAAGTGGTATTTAAGGTGATAGCAAATGTCCAAATGGAGATGCACATCTGGAGTTTTAGCGATTATAAATTACAGCACAGTAGTTAGGAGCAGAGTCAAGAGCACAGACACAGGAGTCAAACACATGCTGGCAGCCACATCAGGATCTCAGATCTCAGCATGCCAGCGCAAGGGACATCAGTCCAGACCTTGCCAACCGAAGAGAATATTTGCAACAAAGCCCAGAGCAGAGCTGGCCTGGCCTGCCAGCGCCACCCACTTGACCACATGTACATAAGAGTCAGAAGGGAACAAAAAGACACCCAGCAGGGCAGTCCTTAGGGTCCCTCCCTTGGATATCCTGACCTTCCACCCTCCCTTTCTCCTTTCTTTCTTCTCTACCCTGAAGAGTTATGATCTGCTGGTTGAAAAGGTGGGAGAAAATCATTGCAGGTCTTTCAGTCCCAGCCTCAGGGTGAGGAAGGGCACAAGACCTTGAGTGGTGAGCTTCAGTGAACAAAATTGTCCTGGGGACCTTTTCCTGTGCCATCACACTGTCATCCTTCTACCCCTGAATGAAAAGGCAGTCAGTTTCCACCTGTGGTCAGGTCTCATTTAGTTTGGAGCGGAAGCTCATGGGAGGATCATTGGCCAAAAGGCTTGGTGGATCCTTTGCTCTCTCTTCCTCAAATATTGTATTCACACAAGTCCAGAGGTCCTGATTCTTTTTGCTAGAGGATTGCCTTTTTATTTTCCCAGCAGAGGATGCAGGGACGGGGATGGGCTACTGAAGCTGCTGGTGGCTTAGAGGCTGAAAACTTCAGAGATGAGCTTGTGTCAAGGGTTGATGCACTTTAACCAATCTGGTAGTATAATCAATGCATTCCTTGTGGACAAAGAGCTGATTTGTCTGCTTTCTCTCCCTACCTGTAGCTAAGGATAGAGGAAATGAATTACCAGGAAATTGGAAACCACATCAAAGTGACTGAATTCATTCTCGTAGGACTGTCTAAGCACCCCACATCCCAGAGTGTCCTCTTCTGGGCACTGATGTTTCTCTACAACAGTAACTTTGGCAGGAAACAGTGTGACCATTTTCCTGGTAGGAGTCAATTCCCAGCTCCCCCCTCTGATGTATTTCTTCCTCAACAACTTGTCTTTACTGGCTCTACTGTTTTCCATCAGTGCTGCCCCACTGATCATGGCAAGCTCTCTGCAGAACTTCTCCACCATCTCTTACAGTTCCTGCTTTGACCAGCTCACCATTCAAGCCTTCTTGGCACTGACTGTTTCCTTCTTGCCATTATAGCTTCTGACCAATTTGTGGCTATCTCTGACCCACGCAGGTAAAACCTGGTCATGTCTTCTTGAGTATGCATTGTAACGCCTGGCCTTCCTGCTCACTGTTAGGCTCATTCTGCCCTTCCTCATCAGGTTCTGTGGGCAGAATTCGATCAATCACTTCTCCTATGAAGTCCATGCCATCTGTAAATTGCACTGTTCCAACCCCACTTCCCTAGAGGTTCTGATGATGGTCCCTTTAATTTTCATCTTTATCTCTCACCTTTGTGCCCTTAGTGCTGTCCCAAGAATCCTCCCAACTGAGGCCAGGCTTAAAGCCTTTTCCACATATGGCTATCACCTTGTTGTGGTCACCATCTACTTTGGGACACTAATATATATTTGAGACCCCAGATCAAAAAGCCTCAAGATGGGGACAAAATTATCTCTATATCTTATGCAGCAGTCATCCTGATACTAAATCCCCTCATCTACACCTTGAGAAATAAGGATGTGAAAATCGCTCTCAGGACAGTAAATTGTGGGGCCAAGTCCTGATTCCTCACTCACATGACAGCGTGTTGTGTGGTAGGACAGCACCAAGCCTTTAGCTGCCTTGGCAACTTTGTATTTGTGAGTGACACTTCTGAAATGGGAAAGGACTTGCAAAGCAACTAAATAATGGAAGAAATCACATGAGAACACAGATTTAATGGCACAAAAATATAAAACTGCTGTATGTCACACATGCACCTTAAAATGCAAGTGACACACAAGGAGATAGGTTTGCAATATATGTAACAGAAGAATAATCAATAGTCTATATAAAGCCTCTTGCAAATCATTAAGAGAAGATAAATACTCCAATAAGAAAATGGCCAAAGAATACAAATGTGCAATACACGAAAGAAAAAATAAACATTCACACTTAAACAACAACAAAATATCACTTTTCATTTATCATATTAACAGAAAATGAAAAACATTTATAGTATGTAATGTTGGTGAGAGTTTGGGGAAATACTAGTAGGGGCATGTAAATTGGTACAGACTTTTGGAGGCAAATTCAGTAGCTATAAAAAGCAAACATTTGGGTGACTCATTTGGTTGAGGAGGTGGCTTTCAGCCGGAAGTGGCCTTGCCCTCTGCGTACACTGCTCTGAGAGCACTGGGGCAGGTCTGCAAGCCCAGTGGCTCTGAAAATATCCACATAGGAACAAGATGTCAATCTCTTCTTTTTGCAGACTCCCACAGACTGTACACGTGAGGTCCTTCCCCTGCACCCTTCCCAACATTGGGAGAACTTTGGGGAGTAGGAAGGTGGTTTCTCCCCAAACGCAACTCCTCCGCCTTTGAAATGGAACCTCTCAGCAATCTCTATGGGGAGGTGATTGGCACTGAACAGGTGATCTTTTTTATTTACAATGGGAGATATTTTGAGGACCTTTCTTTTCATAGCTGTGGACTTTAGTCATCAGTTTCAGGAAAATAGAAAAGGCCTACTGCTATGAACTGAACGTTTGTGGCCCGCCTAAATTTGTGTGTTGAAGCCCAAACCCCCAGTGTAATAATATTTGGACATGGGCCCCTGGTCCCCTGGGATTAGTGCCCTTGTAAGAAGAGGAGGAGATGCCAGAGCTCTCTCTCTCTCTCTCCCTCTCTCTCCCCTTTTCTTCCCCCCTCCCTCTCTCTCCCTCACTGTGTGGACACAATGAGAAGGGAGCCATCTACAAGCCAGGATGAGAGCTCTCACCAGAAACTGAACCAGCTGGTGCCTTGATCTTAGACTTCTCAGTTTCTAGAACTGTGAAAAATAAATATCTGTTGTTTAAGCCAAACAGTCTAAGGTATTTTGTTAGAGCAGCTCGAGATGACTAAGACACTTGGCGTCTCATGTCATCATGCCACCTCAATGCATCTATGTCACAGAAATATTGATGTATGTATGTAACGTGTTTGTGCAAGAATGCTTGTTAAAGCACTGTTTGGACTTGTGAAAATTTTGAATAAAAGCCCTAAATGTCCATCAATAGAGTAATGTTCAAATAAATTACAGTACATCCATACTATAGAACATTGTGCCACTAAGGATGGCCCTACTCTATAGGTCTCTCATTCTTCTCAGACCAGAAGGTTACCTGGCTATTGGGATATATTCTTTTCATGATGATGGCAGAAGTGCAAGAAGGATGACCATGATGCTTCCTAAGGCCTGGGATCAAATTATCACATTGTTACTTTTGCCCAGAAAAAACCATGAGTAGCACAACACATTTCAATCATGGTAGAAAAATAAGCAAAAACAAATAGAAAAAAAATAACCATATCTGTAAAGATTGGGGTTAGTGTCAGAGGAAAAAATCCATTTTGGCAAGTTTAAGGAGAAAGAGGATTTTTACAGCAGTATTAAATAAGCTTATATGATTGTTGGGAGAGCTGAAGAAATGAACTCGTCTGGTTTTCCAGAAACAAATTACCAACCATTGTGGGGCTATCAAGGTAAGACGCTGGTCATGCTGCAACCAGGCAGCTTCGAACTTCACAACCAGCTGGTCTGTTATGATCTTCACTGGCAGGATGGCTCACGCTTTCACTCTCTCCCACCTGATTCAGTCTCAAATTAAGGTCTTGTTTGAGTGCACCTCATTAGAAGAATCTAAATCACATCTGGAAACCTACCTGCAGAGGAGTCTGGGAAGGCACACTGGAGGGAGCTTGGAGTACTCAGCACATTCCCATTGTCAGAAGACATGGAGACTATGTTGGGATTTATCCTGCCACAGGTTTTGTCTACACATCTATATATATAGATGCACCTCTCTGGTGTCGTCTTTCTCCACTCTTCCTATTGTGTACTACTCGGTCTCTCTTTCTGTCCCCTAGACATGCCAAGCTCATTCTCACTTTAGGATCATTGCAATTACTGTTTCTTCTGTTTGTAACTCTCTGGCCCCAGACCTTCATTTGACTGCATTCCTTCCTTCCTTCCTTCCTTCCTTCCTTCCTTCCTTCCTTCCTTCCTTCCTTCCTTCTTACCTTCCTTCCTTCCTTCCTTTCTTCTTCTCCCTCCCTCCTTCTTTCCCTTCTTTCCTTCCTTCTTTTCTAATTTTTGTGTGTAAAATATTTCGAACATACAGAAAAGTTTTAGAGAATGGTGTAACAGACACACAACTTTAATAACCTTAATATTTACAATATTTGGTTTAGAATTCTGTGATAGCATGACTACTTTAAAATGAATAGCCATTGTACCAAAAAAAAAAAGACATTACAAACAAATGAAAAGGTAAGCCACAAACTGGAAGAAGATATTTGCTATGCGTCAAACTGACCAAGCATTCGTAGCTATATTCTAGAATGTAAAGAATTCCTGTCTTCCAAAAGGCTCCTCTGCTAACAGCCCACTGAGCAGAACTTAATCACAAGACCACTTCTACTGACAAGAGAGACCAGGAAATATTGTCTTTTTCTGGGCTGCCATGCGCCAGATATGGAACAAGGACAGGCTAGAGATTGAATGACAGCCAGCAGTCTTTCTAAAGGTTTCTAACTCACTTGTTAGTCAAAGAACATATTTTAAAAACTCCCTGTCTTGTTTCTCTGCTTTCTATTTCATTAATATCTGCTCTTTGTATTTCCTTCCTTATGCTTTCTTTAGGCTTATTCTGTAGATGTTTTGCTAGCTTCTTGAGTTGAGCACAATTTATTTTCAGTCTTTCATGATTTTTCAGATCTTTTAAAATTAAAAAAAAATTTATTGCGAAATAATTTTGAACTTACAGAAGATCTGCAAAGATAGTGCAGAGAATTCCCGTATACCCTTCAACAGGCTTTCCCTAAAGTTAGCATCTTACATAATCATGGTACACTTATCAAAAGGAAGAAATTAATTATTTTCCCTTTCAACAAATCCTTAGAATGGAGTAACTAAGTCCAGCCCACCCTCAAAGGGAGGAAAACTAAGCTCCATTTCCTGAAAGGAGGAGTATCAAGGAATTTGTGGACATATGTTAAAACCACTACAGTAATTAACAAACATTTTGGGGGAGATATTTGAGGATACGCAACTATCCCGTTTCTCCTTAAAGTTTCACTCCCTAATTTTAGCCTCCACTGGTGGATCTTGCTGGTAGCTGTTAGTACTCTGGTGTCCTATTGGTGATTTTCTATTTCCCCTATTCCAGTCTTTCATGATTTTTAAATACATGTATTGAAGGGTATAACTCTCTTTCTGAGACCCACTGCCTCCTATACGTTTGGTATGTAGTACTTTCATTACCATTCAGTTTTAAATATTTAACAGTGTCTACCATCATCAGCTCTTTTACCAATGAGTTATTCAGAAGTGCATTTTAAGGTTCCAAACATACATGTGTTTGGTTTTAAACTATCATTTTAAAGTTGTTTCAAATTTAATCGTATAATGGTCAGAGAACATAGTCTGTAGGATGTTGATTCTTTGAAATTTGTTGAAACTTCTTTTCTGACCTAGTATGTGGTCAATTATTATAATTGTCCCCTGGATCCTTGGAAAAACCCCCTATGTTCTTATGTAGTGGGTGCAGGGTTTCTACATGTTTCAGATTGCTGTTTAAATCTTCTATGTCCTTACCACTATTTTGTGCTTGATCTGTCTGTTTCTGGTAGAGGTAAGTTAAATGCACTATGATTTGTGTTCTTTTCTTGTCAGTAGAAGTATTTATTTTCTTTTTGTATACAAAAATATGCAAATATGGTCATATTAACCATCCTGTGAGGACAGTGCAGATTTCTTGGTTTCCTCTTTGTTTTGGCTCCTCCCTGCCCCACCGCCCTGCCCATCTCCATTCCACCTCCATATCACCCTTCCAACCCCAACCTCAGGTAACCTGTAATCTATGTTAACAACCTAGTTAGTATCCTTCAATATAATCAAATGCAGACATCTATCTATATACACTTATACAAATATATAAGTATTTTTGTCATTTGTGTCTCACAAAATTAGGCTCACATTATACACATTTTGGGCGTCTTTTTTCCTCACTTAGTGACTAATATACATCTCTCCAAATCGACTGTCATAGGTCTGGTTCATTCATTTTAATGCCTGCATAATATTTGCAGTTGATTGAACCATCTCCCTCTGTTGGTCATTCATTTTATTTACAGTTTTTTTGTCACCATGTGAAAAGTGGCAATAAAAACATTCTTTTCACCTACATCTTTCCATCTGAAATGCACCCAATGTACAGACTCACTACCAACATTTAAAAGACTAGCAGAGGAAAAGTATTCTGGTTCATTTCAGGTGGAAATGGGAGCTACCCAGCTTTTTTGGAAAGCAATTGGACAATAGCTCTCCCTACTGGGAACCATTCCCAGAGAATGAGAAAGCCTCTCTGCTAAGTCATGTTGATACACTGCAGAGGGATCAAAAGAGACAGAGAGCTGTTAACATGCCGTTAATGGCAGTTAAGTGCCAGAGGGCCTGGTGGAAGAGGACAGTGGAGGAGAGGGTCCTCTCCTGTCATGCTCAGGTCAGGGACCTGGTGGAAAAACCTGGGACTCTGAAATATAAGATGGTGCTAGATGGGGGGATGCCCCTGAGGATGTGGGGTCTTCAGAGCCCCCAGAGCTCTCAGCCTGGCAGAGGGGGCCTACCCTTCACCAGTAGAGGTAGCACTTCTGCCATGCTGGAAGATGCTCCAGAGACTTCCCCTTCGCAAGGCAACAGATGCCTTCTTAGGAGCTCCCTCCACTTCCTCTCTTGACTGACAGGCCAACAGCTAGGATTAAATAGCAGATCACCTGGGTGGGATAGGCAATTCTCATAGGGAGGAAGGAGGCTATACACAGAAAGAGTGGCAGAAGTTAGCTAGCACATACTGGATAAGCAATAATTAATTGATTTAGGGGCACTTTCTCAGGACACAGGATTTAATACCTTGGCAAGACCCCAGAATATGGGCAGTTTGGCTGCCAGGGTGGCTCTTAGAAGCTTAGAGAAAGCCATGGCTTATACTGAGTGACACGGAAATGCCAGAGTTGCCCTGGCAGGTGGTAGAGTAAGGTATAAAGAGGGAAAGGGTGATGGCATGCCGGAATCAGTGGTGTGGGAATTGCCTCACATGGAGTCAACCATGAGCACTGCTTCCCAGCCCCAAGTTCGAAGGTCATGTTGTGAGCTTGAAAACAGCCATGGTGACAGTTTATGCTCCAGAAATCAACAAATACTAAAATCAGCTCTCACTCCAAAGCTGGCTGCTTAACATTTACCGGAACACTATCAGCTGGAATGGATGTATTATGTAAGGCCAGGAGACTCCCAAGAGGGTGGATTCTGTGGGAGCGCCAAGAGGACACCTGCTTCACAAAGGATGTCAGGATTGAGCAAGTAAGAGGGCACTGGCATCACTCAGAAGCTCAGTGGTGGCCTCCTCTGAGGCCAGGGCTGACCATAGGACAGGTGGTCACAGGGCTGAGCCCTGTGTTGTGATCTGTCAGGATGATGGGCCCCTGGCATAATAGAAGCTAGGGGGCAGCATATAACAACTGCAAGTCAGGAGGCCACCATTACCGTAATGACTGCCAAGGATGGAGGATCAATCCAGTGGGCTTGACCTGCAAGGAGTTGTGGAGATGGTTGATAGTGCATGGCATTCCTAGGGGCAATGCAGATGGACGGCCAATGAATATGCTACTTGATATATATCATCAAAAGAAGGCAAGAATGGAGAAGCAGCCATCACCATACAAAGTCTCTATTCCTGGCTCAGTTCCCAGTCCTGAGCCAATTTTCAGACCCAGAACCCACTGATTGGTGGCTGGGTCCCCAGGAATAATGAGCCTGCAACACTGTGACAAGTATACATTATGATGATACTCCCAGTCCTTCCCCAAAGGGACCTATGGCCGTTGACTCAGGTGCCTGTACACTGGGTTGATGGAGGTCAGGTAATAAGTGGAGTCTTGGCTAAGGTCTGGCTTATAGTGGGCCTGCTGTATCCACCCAGTGGTCATTTCCCCAGTTCTCAAGAGTATAATTGGAATTGACACATTTGGCAGTTGTAGTAACCCTCACATTGGGCCCTTGGCATATGGGGTAAGAGCTATCACAGTGGGAAAGACCAAATAGAAGCCTCTGAAACTGCACCCTTCTCACCTTGGTCAATAGAGTGAATCAAAGACAATATGAATGGTTTGGCTGCATTCTAGCCACACCCAGGGGTGACCCTCAAGGACAGTGGGCAGGGAAGATCTTTCTAATGGGCAGAGCATGAGGCGTGCACCTCATCATCCACTTTGTGGGGAAGGAAAAGTGGTCCCAGGTGGGAATATTTATGTATCTATGTCTCATCTATCTATAACTACTTATCTATCATCTATCTATCTATCTATCTATCTATCTATCTATCTATCTATCTACCTACCTACCTACCTATCATCCATCTATCTAGAGTTGAATGATGTTCCCCCAAAAGATAATGTCCCCCAGAACTTGTGAATGGGAGCTTATTTGGAAATGGGGTCTTTGCTGATGTAATTAAGGTAAAGATTTCGAGATGAGATCATCCTGGATTATCCATGTGGGCCCTAAATCCAATAATAGGTGTACTTGTATGAGACAGAAGAGGCAAAGACAGACACATAGCAGCCATGTGAAGACAGAGACAGAGATTAGAGTGATGTGGCCACAAGCCAAGGAACCCGTGGAGCCACCAGAAGCTCAAAGAGACGGGAAGGATCCTTCCCTTCCTCCCCTAGAGCCTCTGCAGGGAGTGCAATCCTGTCAACACCTTGATTTTGGACTTTTGGTCTCCAGAATTGTGAGAGGATAAATTTCTCTTGTTTTAAGCCACTCAGTTTGTGGTAATATGTTATGGCATCTCTGTAATATATATTACAGATACATATATAAATAAAACACAGATATACATGTATATATATCTGTAATATATATTATATAATAATATATTATTATATTTATATTTAAATTATATATACAATTTTTATATTTTATATATATTAATATAATATTTATCTGCAGTGCCCAATGTCTTGATCATTCAGTCAGGGGCCTGAAGGAAAAGGACTGGAAGATTTGGGACAGGGAAGAGGTCTGGAGTGGAGGCTTGTGGATGGACAGCTGGTAGTGGGCATGAAGTATGAAGATTCTTGAATCATGAGCAAACACTCAGCAGAAAGCATCCACCACAGAAAAGGCACAGTACAGAAAGTAGACAAATTGACTTGGTCAGTTGACATTAGCCATCCTTTGTCATGGACGACCCCAAACTGTCCTGATGGGCCCATGCACGAGTGGCCCCAGAGGCCCAGATGGAGGCCCAAGAGTAAAGACTCCCACTTACCAATGCTGATCCATTTACTGCTGCCTCTGACGACTACACTGGGCCCCTTCTGTCCTGAAATGGCAGGCAGTGTGTCCTCAATGGGATAGATGTGATAAATAATTCATTAGATCTACATGTGATGAGCTCTAAGGCCTATTGTGTAAAAAGCAAGGTGCAGTACAGTAAATACAATCTGCTACACTTGTGTAGAACAAAAAGATATCTATTCCTACATGCTTTTGTCTGCATGGAATAGCTTTGGAAGGATATACAAAAATCTGATTAACTATCTGGAGAGGAAGATTGGAGGTCAAGTGTAAGAGGGAGACTTACTTTTCATTGTATACCTTTGTGCACAGTTTGGATTTTGTTTTTTACCACGTGTACATGTCACTTCTAAAGCAAAAATTACAAAACCACTCTTTCTTTAAAGGAGAGAAAAAAATGGGAATGACCCAGTTGAAGAGGAGAGGGAAGGGTAGTCAGTAGTGAAGGCAGCAGGAGGCAGGGCCAAAGACAAGGTGAAAGGATGGGCCTTGGGTAGAAACGCTCAGGCCTGCGGGTGATGGGAGGGAGGGAGAGAGGTGGGGGAGGATGGCAAGGCGAGTGTTGGGTACCAGGGAGAAGGGCCAGTCAGCTGGCCTTGCTTTCCTCTAGGAAGTGAAGAGCAAGGTCTTCTGGGGGGAGGGCAGCAGAGTCCCAGGGATGGAGAGAGCACAGAAAGTGTGAAAACAGCCTTTGGGATTCTTTCCATAGAGGAGGGAAGGAGGGAGGGTATCGTAGCGGTGAGAGGGTTCCGTTTGATCAGTAATGTTTTTAAGATGGGTGCTGGGTACACAAGACTTTGTTATATCCTTCATTATCCCTTTCAATATGTCTGACATCAAAGTCATTGGGGGGCCAGGAGAGGGAGTTAGCCAGAGATGGGCAGGGCCTGTGAGGGCCTGCCTGAGATGGGAGAGTATGAATTTATGGTGGACCCAATCTGCCCTGCTCTGTAACCTTCTTCAGCAGGGTAGGCTTCAAGGCGCAGGCTCAGGGAAATCAGACATCCGAGTTCCCAAGGCGAGAGGTGTTCACACACTCCAGGCTTCTATTCTAGGAAATCATCCAGAATAGGATGTGTAAGGGAGAGGTAATGGAAGTCAGAGGATTTTGAATGGGAAAGAGAGGAGGGGAGGCACGTAAGGGGTGGAGGTCGGTGGAGATGGGAAATTCTAATATTGAAGGCCTTATAGAAACCCAGGAAGAGGCCATTCCTGTCATGTCAGAGCACTCAGCTCTGGGAAGCTCGGAACCAGTAAGTTCAGGGAGAAATATGACAATTGGCATCTTCACCCCACTCCACCCCCTGCTGGCCCCCAGCCAGTGTTAGATATTTGGTGTGTGTCCTTCTAGGCCTTTAAAAAATATGTGTACTTACATATATGTATCCACAAACAATATACAAGACTTGGGGGAGATTTTTAATTTACGGATTGTAGCTTACTCTATGTCTTGTTCTGCACCTTGCTTTGCAGTCTTCAGAACGCTTTTGACATACAGAAGTCAAAATATAATGATGTACACCTGAAGTTTATATGTTATAAACAAATGTGATCTCAATAAAAAAAAGAATGCTTTTGAAGTCTAGTTAACAAAGCCTTATTCATTCCTTTTCACTACTGCATTTTACTCTACTGGATGAGTATGCCCCATTGCATTTATCCATTTCCACTATAATGGGAATTTAGATTGTTCTTTAGTTTTTCGTATCACCAACATCCTCGGGCACGTGACCTTATACACATCATGTACCTCTAGGAGATCATGTATCTCTAGGAGATATACCTGGCAGTCATGGATCTGCTGGGTCACAGAGAGAATGGGCATTTTACGTCGTAATACTTTCAGTTCAAGGCAAGGCTCTGGAGCCAGATTGCCTCAATTCAATCCTGCTGTTGATATGACTCACAAGCTGAATGACCCTGGGCAAGCTGCAGACCCTCTCCCTGCCTACTTCCTCACCTATTGATGGAATAATAGTACATACCTCAATCATAGGATTGTTTCGGGGTTTAGTTAATATTTATCTTCAGTGTTTATAAGAGTGCCAGGAGCCTGAGTATTGTATAATTTGCTATTCACAGATTCTGCCAGATTACTCTGCCAAGTGGCTGTCCCAGTTTACCTACCCACCAGCAATGCGCAAAACCACTGGCCCACAGTGCCCCCACCCTCAGGTGAGTCTAGAGGGTGTGGTTCATGGGAAGGAGGATGTGGAGGGAAAACTCTCGCTCTGTCATTCACAGGACCTCAGCCTTACTCTCAGACAGTTCTCCCACAGGAAACAGTGTAGACAGGGCTGGCCTGAAGCCGTGGTTCCTAGGAAGGCAGGCCCGGAGAGAAGGGCGGAACTGCTGGACCAAGCAGGGGCAACTTGTCCACAGAGGATGGTGCTGCCCCACTGGAGACCGTGCTAGGCCCTTCCGGCCTCTCTCCTGGACTTGGGAGCTGGAATTTGTGTTCTGTTTCAGGTGACCAGGGATCACTTCTCCATCCACTACAATAGGGAAGGAAGCAGCCACCACCTGGAGCACAATGCTGCCCTCAAGTAATGCTCTCTAGTCTGGGCAGTGGGGTTTGCATCCATGTTAAACAGACTTATATTGTCCCCCTCACACTTCCTGTGGAGGGAGGCTACCTCCTTTCCACTGGAAGTCCCATTCCAGTGTAGCCACTGGGCTTTGAGATGAGGGCTAGGCACCAGGGAGGGAGGGCGTATGAGGAGAGAAAAGAGGCAAGAATATACTAACAATTTCTTTCTCCCGTCTGCTGGGCTAGTGTCCTGTGCTGCAGAGAGAAATCGACAACCTTAAAGATCGACTTGGTAGAACCAACCCCTGACTGGGGCAGGGGAATACCAGGGCATCTCATCGCAGCACGTAGGGTGGTGTGGGGCTGGGGGTGTAGGTGGCCATCCAGGGATCAACATTCCTGTAGGAAGGAGACTCGGGCAGGCGTGGCCCTGGAGCCTTGTGTGCATTTACACCTCTGGTGCTCTCTCATCTATCTATCTCCATGTAGAAATGTATCGTTTGAAGCACATGTACACTTTACCAACAACTCCTAGAGATCCTATTTTAGTTCCTTTGGAGATACCACATTTATTTTCTCTTTCACTGCTGCTTGGCAAGGAGTGTATGTGTTTTCACAGGTTCTGAATGATACCGATACACATCAAAGTTGGAGAACTACTTATACATTGTGTTCCCATTTAGAAAACATGTCTACCTTTAGCTTGAGTGATGGGTGGGTGGGTCAGTCCCAGAGCTGGATACTGCCAGATTTGGATGGGGAGTTCAGATTGTAGGGTTACACCTGTTCCGTGGAGCTAAGGGGGATTTCTTCATTCTTGCACCTGGAATGTCTGGTTATGCCTTTCTTTGTTTCAGTGGCCATGCAGTGCCTCACTGACAAGTTCCAGATTCTTTGAAGTGAGTGGTGCACATTCCATACCTCTTCCCACAGTCTTGGTCTGGGAGGGCTGGGCCTGGCCCCAGCTAGAGGCTCCTCCCTGACTGTGCTCTCTTTCGCAGGTTGAACACAGCGTCCCCCACACACAGAAGCCTCTGGTACCTTTTGAATCCAGGAGCTACAGCCACGCTGATTCCCCCTGTTCTCCTTGGCTGCTTCTCCTCAGAAGACCCCGTCATGCTGCCCTGCCAGGGCTTCCCTCTTTCCTGAGGTTGAGCATGACTTTTGTCCCCTGTTCACTGCAGTTTTAAATTAAAGTACTTCTCGGATTCTGTGGTCTGCCTTCTCTCTGTGGGGCAGCCTGGGCTGCCATAGTGGCCTGGGTCTGGGGAGCATGTGGCTCGGCCCCTACATGCACTACACTGTTCTTCATCATCCCCTTTTTCCAGGGTCTTATCACCACCTTCACCTCCCTCTCATCAGGAACTAATTGTTCTCTTCCAGAGCTCCAGCCCCTCTCCTCTCTTATTTGGATCTTCGTCCTGATTCTCCCCTCTCTCCCCTTCTCTGCCATGTGTCAGTTGGCCTCTATTCTGTGGTCATTTCAGCAGCTATTCCACATCACAGCTGACTCATCTTCCCCCTTCCCAGGCCCAGTCCTCCTTCTGGATTCATTATCTCCCACTGGTACCACCACATGCATGGACAACTTACGCAGAACCTCCACGTTGTCTCCATCTCCTCTTTCACCCTCACCTGTCACTTCTCTCCTGTTTCAGTAGAGGAGTTGAGGCAGAAGTCACAACATAGATGTGGAGCAAAAAGGAGGACGTGAATCTGTTCTGCTGGCTCTGGGACAACTTAGAGGAACTACCCACAGGCAGTTAGAAACGGATGGTCAAGGGGTCAGGGGTTTCATATCCTTATGTCCTGGCCACCATTGCCACCACCAATATGGGGCCCAGATCCCACCCTTCCACCTCCTCAGGGCACCATGTCACTCCAGACTGCCCCAGGAATGGCAGGCATGCTGCCCACTGCCCCCTTGTATCTGTGTGCTGATACCACTGTGTCTCCTTTGCTCACACTCCATGCTCCATTGTCCCATCAGACTTCACTTATATAACACAGCTCAAATATAAAATGATTAAGAATTTCAGACAGCAATAACAGAGCATTGTACCAAGCATGGGAGGGGGCCTTCTGACAGCAGGGGCCCATGCAAAGGTCACACACCCAGCAAGTCAGCCCTGGTCACATCTAATGACATCTAACGACAAGGGAGGCTGGGCATAAGTCTCTAGCTGGACGATCATACGCACAAGGAAAACTTGAAAGTCTTTTATTTCCAAAAGGAAGAAAGGGAGACTAGATACTGGAGGGTAATTTGAAGTCAGCCAGAAGGGGAGGATGGGGGATACACAGTCTCTGGTCTGCAGCAACAGAACAAAACCCTCTGGGCAGGAATAATCTGAGCACTCTTCCCCAGCAGTGGGGCAAGGTCCTTGGTTGGCCCATCAGGCAGCCCCTGGATCTGTCCTCTAGTAAAGACACACTTGTCCTCACATTGTCCTCTGTAGCCACTGGTTTTGCTATCTAGGGGTCTTTTCTCATCCATCCTTCCCCTAGGGCCACTCTTGAAGTAAGTATTGGAGAGTATGCCCTTCTTGGAGGCTACATAGTGTTGGCTACCTGCTACCTACTCGTGCAGGGTTGGGGACTCCCCGGACAATTGCTTTATGGTCTGAACAATCACTGGCTTGGGGAGGCCTAGTTTGTAATTTCTTTGGAAATATAGCTCCCTCTAAAGATTGGTACACTTCCAGCCGGTTCAGCAGACACAAATTACTGATCTAGATTTAGTCTCAAGTCTAATGTCTTTTATTTGCTGGTCTCTGTGCTGGCCTGTGTCTCTCTCTAACAATGACTGGCAGCTGTTTTGAGGCCATCTGAAAGTATGTGCTCAGATGGGAATGAAACACTCTTAAGTTTGTCTTAACTGCATGGCTGGCTCGCACAGTCTTATCGCCTCCTCAGGAGGCTGATTCCAAGTCACTTTTACAAATTGCTGGCATTGGGGCTTCAGAAGTGGTTAGCTTTCTCCATTTGTAAGGTTCCAAATTATTGGGCTACCAATCAACAAAGGTTTCAGGTCTCAGGCAGACAGCACCACCCTTAGAAGAACTGCATTCCCTTCCAGCTCTGCCTATAGACTGCCAGCTCTAGCCTGAGCTCATCTTTCTCTTGTAGGATTTCTCTGCATGTGGCAAGAAGCTGCCGACACATCCACAACATTTTTATTCTTTCTATTATTTCCTCCAACACTTCAGCCTTGGACAGCATGTTGTCTGCCTCCCAAGGTCCTGCAGGAGGCAGCTGTTTTATCTTATCAACTTTACTGAGGAATTCTTCACATACAACAAACTGCATCCATTTAAAGTGTACACTTCGAAGAGTTCTTAAAATCATGTATGCTCACAAAATCGCCACCAGATTAACATCAGAACATTTTCATCATCCCCAAAAGATTCTGCATGACCCTTTGCTGTTGTTCTTTCCCATGGCCCCCAACCCATGAGGACCACTGAGCTTCTGTCTTTCGCTCTAGATTCATTTGCCTTTTATATAAATGGAATCATTTCCATTTATACGGAGTCTTATGTGTCTGACCACTTTCACTCGGCATAATAACTTTAACATTCACTCATGGCATAGTATTTACCAGTAGGTTGTTTTTATCACTAAGTATGTTATGGACATGCCACATTCAGATTGTTTCCATTTCTTGGCTGTTGTGAATAAAGCTGCTATGAACATTCATGTACAAATTTTGATGTAGACATACAGTTTTCATTTATCTGGGATAAATTTCTAGGAATGAAATGGCTGGCTTCTTTGGTAAGTGTAGGTTTACCCTTTTAAGAAACAAGCAGGCTGTACCATTTTGCACCCTGACCAGCAATGTATGAGAGTTCCAGTTCCTCCACATCCTTGTCAACGCTTGGTATGGTCAAGTCTTTTTCATTTTAGCCATTCTAATAAGTATGTAGCAGTTTCTCATTGTGGGTTTAATATGAATTTCCCTGATGACAAGTGATGCCAGGTCTGGTATAGCTGATGATGAAGGGTGGCTGATGTCAACTGGCCGAGTCATTTTGTCTGCAGTGGTGGTGGTGGTGCGGAGCAGCACACATCAGCTTTAGCATCTGTCCAGGAGCTGGGATGGTAGTTGAACCAGCAGGATAGGGCCTAGGGCTCTCCCCAGCTGACTGCCACTTCCTCTTTGGCTGGGGAGAAGGCTTCAGGGGACAGGAAAAAGGAGGCACTGAGTTGGAGGTGGGGTCTGACCTGCTCCTTTCCACTGGGGTCCAGACACAATTCTTTGAAATAAGCCTCAGTGTCTTCCACTTTTCCCCCACTGGAACTGGAAAGCCCAGTGCTGAGCCACAGCCTGTGGTGTACACTTTTATAGCAACATCTTTGTGCAGGAGTTGGTCTAAATATGGAACACAGGGCCGGCCCCGTGGCTTAGCGGTTAAGTGCGTGCACTCTGCTACTGGCGGCCTGGGTTCAGATCCTGGGCGCGCACCTACGCACTGCTTCTCCGGCCATGCTGAGGCCGCGTCCCACATACAGCAACTAGAAGGATGTGCAGCTATGACATACAACTATCTACTGGGGCTTTGGGGAAAAAAAAAAAGGAGAGGAGGATTGGCAATAAATGTTAGCTCAGAGCCGGTCTTCCTCAGCAAAAAGAGGAGGATTAGCATGGATGTTAGCTCAGGGCTGATCTTCCTCACAAATAAATAAATAAATAAATAATAAATAAATAAATAAATAAATAAATAAATAAATAAATAAATAAATATGGAACACAGATGTCCTACAGAGGCGGGAAGCAGGGCTGGCAAAACCAGTCACTGAGCGCTGTTGTTCATGCCTTCCCGCTTCTCCTTTCAGCATGTTTCTCTTTCCCTACCCTGGCCAACAGTGGCCCCATGCCTCCCAGGGCGGTGCTCCAATGCTAGACTTCTTCCTCCAATCAGAACTCACCTAGATGTCTTAGCTGCCAGAAACCCCAGTTGGAAAGTATCTGCTAAAACTTACTTATCAGACAGCAGCTGACTGTGTTACCCACCAAGAGATAACCATTTGAGACAGTATCAAAGCCTTGGCCTAAGGAATCCAGCATATCTTCTCAAGTGAGGCTATTATTATTTATTGTATTACATAAAACTATAATATCAAAATATTGTTTGCAATTTTATGTCTATGATTCATTATCACTCCTATAATGTTTTACAGATGATAAAATAACTAAAAGAAACTACTTTATATTGTAGTACCTTTAACTGCACTTTTTTCCTACTATTTGAATAAGGGGTCTCACATTTTCATTTTGCACTGGGCCTTGCAAGTTAGGTAACCAGTCCTGAATGTGATTAAGTTCTGCCAAGGGGATATAAGCATAATCAACGCGTGCAATTACTGGTCATATGTTTTAAGAGGAAAATGTTTTTTAAACTTCTACTTCCTGTCTGCTGCACCTGGCCTCCCCCTGACCCCTTGTCACTGGTGGGGAAATAGCAACAGCTGGAACAGCTGGAGCTGTCTTGGAACTAGAGATAGAAGTCACATATCAGGTACAGCACAGTCAATATGCCAGCCAGGTTCCCTGGATGATCTCATTCAGCAGAACTTCCTACCTGCCAGGGACTGCCTTCCTGCTTACCTCCGTTTGAGAAATTAACTTCCATTTTCTTGATGTATTTTAAGATCTTTGTTAGAGTTGCTTAGCCAGAGAGCAGGATCTGGCACAGACAGCATCTTTCATATATCTTCTTTGCTTCTTCCTTTTATTAATAGAACTTTCCTCCTGGGATTTTAAAAATTGAGATATAATACACATAAAATAAAAGTCACCACTTTAAAGTGTACAATTCAGTGGTTTTTAGTATACCCACAGAGTTTTGTAGCCATCACCACTATCTAGTTTCAGAACACATTCACCACCCCTAAAAGGAACCCCATGCCCATTAATAGTCACTATCCATTCCTTCTTCCTCCTGGAAACCACCAATCTGTTTCTGTCTCTATGGATTTGCCTATTCTTGGCATTTCATATGAATGGAATCATACAATATCTGACCTTTCGTGTCTAGCTTCTTTCACTTAGCATAAAGTTTTCAAGTTTCATCCATGTGGTAGCACGTGTCAGTACTTCATTCCTTTTTATGGCAGAACAATATCATATTCCACTGTGTGGATAGACTACATTTTATTTATCCATTCACCCATTGACGGACATTTGAGTTGTTTTCACTTTTTGGCTCTTATGGATAATGCTGCTATGAACATTTGTGTGCATGTTTTATTACAGACATATATTTTTGTTATGGACTCAATGTATCCCCCCAAATTCATATGTTGAAGCCCTAACCCCCAATATGATGGTATTAGAAGGCGGGGCCTTTGATTCAGATTTAGATGAGGTATTTAGATTTAGATGAGGTCATGAGGGTAGGGTCCTCATGATGAGATTGGTGCCCTTATACAAAGACACCAAAGAGCTTACTTTCTCTCTCTCTGCTATGTGAGGACACAGCAAGAAGATGGCTGTCTGCAAGCCAGGAAGAGGGCACTCACCAAGAACTGAATCAGCTGGCGCTTTGATCTTGGACTTTCCAGCCTAGACAGCTGTGAGAAATAATTGTCTGTTGTTTAAGCCCCCTAGTCTGTGGTCTTTTGCTATAGCAGTCCAAGCTGACCTGTACAATTTTCAATTCTTTGTTATTATAAAATGTCATTCTTGGTCTCTAGCAACAATTTTTATCTTAAAGTCTATTTTATTTGACATGAATATAGGCATTCCAGCTCTCTTTGGTTACTCTTTGTATGGTGTACCTTTTTCCATTTTTTAAATGTTTTTATTTTTTATTGATGTCTTAATAGTTTATAACATTGTGAAATTTTGATTTTACATTATTCTTTGTCAGTCACCATATAAATGCCTCCCTTCACCCCTTGTGCCCACCGCCCACCCCCCTTTCCCCTGGTAACCACCAAACAGTTCTCTCTGTCTGTGTGTTGGTTTATATCCCACATATGAGTGAGATCAGGCAGTGCTTGTCTTTCTCTCTCTGGCTTATTTCACTTAACATAATACCCTCCAGGTCCATCCATGTTGTTGCAAATGGGATGATTTTGTCTTTTTTATGGCTGAGTAGTATTCCATCATATATATATACCACATCTTTTTGATTCAATCATCACTTGAGGGACGCTTGGGTTGCTTCCACTTCTTGGCTATGGTGAATAATGCTGCAATGAACATACGGGTGCATAAGTTTCTTTGGATTGTTGATTTCAGGTTCGTTGGATAGATTCCCTGTAGTGGGATAGCTGGCTCATAGGGTATTTCTATTTTTAGTTTTTTGAGGAATCTCCATACTGTTTTCCATAGAGGCTGCACCAGTTTGCATTCCCACCAGCAGTGAATGAGGGTTCTCATTTCTCCACAACCTCTCCAACATTTGTTGTTTTTTGTCTTAGTGATTATAGCCATTCTAATGGGTATAAGGTGATATCTTAGTGTAGTTTTGATTTGTATTTCCCTAATGATGTGTGATGTTGAGCATCTTTTCATATGCCTATTGGCCATCTGTATATCTTCTTTGGAGAAGTGTCTGTTCATTTCCTCTGCCCATTTTTTGATCAGGTTGTTTGTTTGTTGTTCAGTTCTGTGAGTTCTTTATATATTATAGAGATTAACCCCTTGTCAGATATATGATTTGCACATATTTTCTCCCATCTGGTGGGTTGTCTATTCATTTTGATCCTGGTTTCATTTGCCTTGTAGAAGCTCTTTAATCTGATGAAATCCCACTTGTTTATTTTTTATTTAGTTTCCCTTGTCCGAGTAGACATGGTATCCAAAAAGATTCCTTTATGACCAATGTCAAATAGTGTATTGCCTATATTTTCTTCTAGGAGTTTTATAGTTTCAGATCTCACCTTCAGGTCTTTAATGCATTTTGAGTTAATTTTTGTGAATGGCAAAAGCAGATGGTCTACTTTCATTCTTTTGCATGTGGCTGTCCAATTTTCCCAGCACCGTTTATTGAAGTGACTTTTCTTTCTCCATTGTATGTTCTTAGCTCTTTTGTCGAAGATTAGCTGTCCGTATATGTGTGGCTTTATTTCTGGCCTTTCAATTTTGTTCCGTTGATCCGTGTGTCTGTTTTTGTACCAGTACCATGCTGTTTTGATTACTATCGCTTTGTAGTATGTTTTAAAGTGAGGGATTGTGATGTCTCCAGGTTTGTTCTTTTTTCTCAAGATTGCTTTAGCTATTTGGAGTCTTTTGTTGCCCCATATGAATTTTAGTATTCATTGTTCTATTTCTGTGAAAACTGTCGTTGGGATTCTGACTGGAATTGCATTGAATCTGTAGATTGCTTTGGGTAATATAGACATTTTAACTATGTTTATTCTTCCAATCCATGTGCATGGAATATATTTCCATTTCTTTACATCATTCTTGATTTCTTTCAATAATGTCTTATAGTTTTCATTGTATAGGTCTTTCACTTCCTTGGTTAGATTTATTCCTAGACATTTTATTCTTTTTGTTGCAATTTTAATTGGAATTATCTTCTTGAGTTCTCTTTCCATTAGTTCATTATTAGCATACAGAAATGCAACTGATTTTTGTAAGTTGATTTTGTACCCTGCAACTTTGCTGTAGTTGTTGATTATTTCTAATAGTTTCCCAATGGATTCCTTAGGGTTTTCTATATATAAAATCATGTCATCTGCAAATAGTGAGAGTTTCACTTCTTCGTTGCCTATTTGGATGCCTTTTATTCCTTTTTCTTGTCTAATTGCTCTGGCCAAAACATCCATTACTATGTTGAATAAGAGTGGTGATAGTGGGCACCCTTGTCTTGTTCCTGTTCCCAGAGGAATAGCTTTCAGAGTTTCCCTGTTGAGTATGATATTGGCTGTTGGTTTGTCATATATGGCCTTTATTATGTTGAGGTACTTTCCTTCTATACCCATTTTGTTGAGAGTTTTTTATCACGAATGGATGTTGGATCTTGGCAAATGCCTTCCCTGCATGTACTGAGATGGCCATGTGGTTTTTATTCTTTGTTTTGTTGATGTGGTGTATCACATTGATTGATTTGCAGATATTGAACCATCCCTGCATCCCTGGAATAAATCCCACTTGATCATGGTGTATGATCTTTTTAATGTATTGCTGTATTCGGTTTGCCAATATTTTGTTGAGGATTTTTGCATCTACGTTCATCAGCGATATTGTCCTGTAATTTTCCTCCTTTTTATTGTCCTTGTCTGGCTTTGGTATCACGGTGATGTTGGTCTCATAGAATGAGTTAGGAAGCATTCCATCTTCTTCAAGTTTTTGGAATAGTTTGAAAAGGATAGGTAGTAAATCTTCTTTGAATGTTTGGTAGAATTCTCCAGAGAAGCCATCTGGTCCTGGACTTTTGTTTTTTGGGAGGTTTTTGATTACTGTTTCAATCTCTTTACTTGTGATTGGTCTATTCAGATTCTCTATTTTTTCTTGGTTCAGTTTTGAGAGGTTGTATCAGTCTAAGAATTTATCCATTTCTTCTAGATTGTTGAATTTGTTGGCATATAGTTTTTCATAGTATTCTCTTATAATCCTTTGTATTTCTGTGGTATCCGTAGTGATTTCTCCTCTTTCGCTTCTAATTTTATTTCTTTGAGCCTTCTCTCTTCTTTTCTTAGTGAGTCTGGCTAAGTGAATTGACATTAATGAAGCCACGATGGCCACTCCATGACCCTCAGAAACCATCTGCACTGAAAAAATACAAGGTAGGTGCTTGTGATGGGAACTGGCCCTTCTCCCACAATACAAACTGCAATTGTTTATGTCTCAAGACTATAGGAGCGTCAGGAGCAGGCACCGACTGGCCATCTGTGTTGGCTCTGGACGATTACTGGGAGTCACAGTGCACGTACACACTAGATAACACCTAACATCTAAAGAAAAGTAATACCAGATGTTCCCATATGGGCCCTCAATGAAATCCTAAATAAAAACCCTTGCTTAGCATTGCATGAGCGGGAGTCTCACCTGCAGAGGGGACGCCTTGCCCAGGATCATTTCTCTCAACCAGCACTCCCTGCCTCACCGTGCTGTTGGGAGTACCCCGGCCAAAGGCGTGGATGTTGTGAGTACCTGGTTTGATGTTACTTTCATTTTCCCATTCTTGTATTCTCGTATTTTACTGATTTTCTTTTGCTGTAGCTGTTTAGCCTAATTTTGTATATCTCTATTAATAAACAATCATTTCTTACTTATTAGATATTTGCTCTGAGTAGTCCTTTGGGCAGGAAAGATGCTAGTCTTTGACCGATCCAACCCCTTTTCCCTGGTTAAAACACTAAGGGTTTGTCAATTTTGTTTATCTTCTCAAAGAACCAACTCTTTGTTTCATTTATCCTTTCTACTGTTGTTTTGGTTTAAGTTTAATTTATTTATGCTCTAATTTTTATTACTTCTTTCATTTATGCTCTAATTTTTATTATTTCTTTCCTTCTGCTGACTTTGGGCTTTGTTTGCTCTTCTTTTTCTAGTTCTGTTAGGTGTAGTTTAAGGTTGTTTATTTGCGATTTTTCTTGTTTGTTAAGGTGGGCCTGTATTGCTATGAGTTTCCCTCTCAGGACTGCTTTTGCTGCATCCCATATGAGTTGGTATGGCATGTTTTCATTCTTATTTGTCTCCAGATATTTTTTTCTCCTTTAATTTCATCGCTGATCCCTTGGTTGTTCAGTAGAATATTGTTTAATCTCCACATCTTTGTCACTTTCCCAGTTATTTTCTTGTGATTGATTTCTAGTTTCATAGCATTATGGTTGGAATATATACTTGTTATGATTTCAATCTTCTTAAATTTATATAAGCATGCCTTCTTTCCAAACATATGGTCTATCCTTGAGAATGTTCCATGTGTGCTTGAAAAGAACATGTAGCCAGCTGGTTTTGTATGGAGTGCTCTGTATATGTCTATTAAGTCCATCTCATCTAATTTTTCATTTAAGTCCATTGTTTCCTTGTTGACTTTTTGTCTGGATGATTTGTCCAATGATGAAAGTGGGGTATTAAGATCTCCTACTATTATTGTGTTGTTGTTAATATCTCATTTAGGTTTGTTAGTAGTTGCTTTAGGTACTTTGGTGCTCCTATGTTGGGTGCATGTATATTTATAATTGTTATGTCTTTTTGGTGGAGTGTCCCTTTTATCATTATATATTGCCCCTCTTTGTCTCTCATTACCCATTTTATCCTGAAGTATATAAGTATGGCAACATCTGCTTTCTTTTGTTTGCCATTAGCTTGGAGTATTGCCTTCCATCCTTTCACTCTAAGCCTGTGTTTGTCTTTAGAGCTGAGATGTATTTCCTGGAGGCAGCATATTGTTGGGTCTTGCTTTTTAATCCACGCTGCCACTCTGTGTCTTTTGATTGGAGAATTCAATCCATTTACATTTAGAGTGATTATTGATATATAAGGGCTTAATGTTGCTATTTTATCACTTATTTTCTGGTTCTTTTGTATTTCCTTTGTTTCTTGTTCTGTGTGTTTTGGACTACCAATTCAGTTTGGTAGTTCTGTCTTATGACTCTTTTAGTTTTCTCTTTATTTATCATATGTGGTTATGTTCTGATTATTTGTTTAGTGGCTACCTTGAGGTTTGTATAAAAGATCTTGTGGATTAAATAGTCCATTAACTGATGACCTCTTAGTTCCTTAGACAAAGTCAATTGGATCCTTTTCCTCTTCCCCTTCTAAGTTGTTATTGTCACAACTTATTCCATCTTGTGTTGTGGGTGTGTATTTAAAGTGATGAGGTTATATATATTTTTATCCTTCCTTTATCTTTGATTTTGGTATTTAAGTGTTTGCTGATCTATTCTGATAGAGAGCCACTATTTTTCTGATTTTATCTACCTATTTTTCTCCTTGCTCAAAGCTTTGTATCCCCTTTCTCTTTTTTTTTTCCTCAGGCATGAGGGCTTTCTTGAGCATTTCTTGTAGTGGGGGTCTCATGGCCATGTACTCCCTTAGTTTTTGTTTATCTGGGAAAGTTATTATTTCTCCATCATATTTGAATGATATTTTTGCTGGATAGAGTATTCTTGACTGAAAGTTTTTGTCTTTCAGAATTTTGTATATATCATTCCAGTCTCTTCTAGCCGGTAAAGTTTCTGTTGAGAAATCTGCTGAGAGCCTCATGGGAATTCCTTAGTACATTATTTTTTGTTTTTGTCTAGCTGCCTTTAATATTATTTCTTTGTCATTGACTTTTGCCAGCTTTACTATATGCCTTGGAGAGGGCCTGTTCCCATTGATATATTTAAGCGATCTATTGGCTTCTTGTACTGATATTTCCAGCTCCTTCAGCAGATTTGGGAAGTTCTCAGCTATTATTTCCTTGAATAAGCTCTCTGTTCCTTTTTCCCTGTCTTCTTCCTTGAGAATTCCTATAATCCTTATGTTACATTTCCTAACTGAGTCGGATATTTCTCTGAGAATTTCTTCATTTCTTTTTAGTCTTTGTTCTCTCTCCTTCTCCCTCTGGAGCACATCTGCATTCCTATCCTCAATAATGCTAATTCTTTCCTCCATATTGTCAGCTCTTTTCTTTAAAGATTCCAGATTTTCCTGTATCTCCTCCATTGTGTTTTTCATCTCCAACAATACTGATTGGTTTTTCTTTATGGTTTCAATCTCTTAAGTGAAGAAACTCCTGATCTCTTTGAATTGTTTATCTGTGTTTTCTTGTAATTCATTGAGCTTTTCTATGATAGCTATTTTGAATTCTCTGTCATTTAGGTTATAAATTTCTGTGCCTACAGGGTTGATTTCTGGGTGCTTTTCATTCTTCTTCTGGTCTGGAGATTTAATGTATTTTTGCATTGTGCCTGCTGATTTGATTTATTTTTCCTCATCCTAACAATATCTGGTTGCCGTTTCCACCTGCCGCCATTGGGTGGGAGTCAAGGGCTGTGTATTCTGAGCCCACTGCGATCCCCGAGCTGAGGGCTCTGGCCCACAGGCTGAGCTGGAGTGCTGGGCATGTCGGGGGGAGGGGCTCTCTCTTTTGCTTGCCTGATCCCAGGGGACTTCTCGCTCTTCCCTCGCTACCTGTTCTCCTGGGGTGCTCAGATGTTGAGGGCACCCCTGCAACAGTTCCAACTCCTCTGTGTGGGATTTTCCCACAGGCTGTGAGAGAACTGGAGAGTGATGATTTTCCCCGAAGAGGGCCACCCCTCACCGCCCTGGGAGCCACGCAGACCTAGAGACACTGATGGGATGGGGAGGGGGAGGATTTCTCCTTACCTCTCCCCACTTCTTCCGGGGGCTCCAGCATGTCCACTCTCAGATGTGCAGCTGTGTGGGTCTCTCAGACATCCCCTTGTGTTGTGTGAGTGTCCTTTGTTGGCATGTGAATGTCCTTGTTGTTGTAACTTATCCGGGGTAGAGTTTATGGGAAAGCTCACTCCACCATGATGCTGACATTTATCTTTTTCCATTTTTTACTTTCAACCTATTTGTGTCTTTGAATCTCAACTGTGTCTCTTATAAACAGCATATAGTTGGATTGTTTGTTTTTAAATTCATTTTCCCAATTCATGCCTTTTAATTAGAGTATTTAATCCATTTATACTCAATGTAATTAGTAATAAGGTAGGATTTATGTTTACTGTCTTGCTATTTGTTTTCTATATGTCATATATATTTTTTGTTCCCCTATTCCTCCATTACTACCTTCTTTTTTGTTAAATATTTTCAAATGACCATTTAAATTATCTTGTTGTTTCTTTTACTAAAGTTTTGAGTTATTTTCTTAGTGGTTGGCCTCGTGATTACAAATAGCATCTTAACTTTTAACATCTATTTCGAATTTATACCAACTTAATCTCAATAGCATATACAAATTGCTCCTATATAGCTCCCTCCCTTTCCCTCTTTTTTGTGCTATTTTTTGTCATGCACATTAAATATATAAGTTTGTCAACACAGTTTTATAATTGTTTCTTTATACAGTGGTTTTTTGAATCAGAGGCAAGAAAAGAGCTACAAACAAAAATACAATTGTACTGTCTTTTATGTTTACCTGTGTAGGTAACTTTACATACTTTTTTGTTTCTTTGCACATCTCATAGTTTTGTTGAAAACTTGACATTTTAAATATTATAATGTGTCAACTCTGGAAATCAGATTCTGCCCCCTTCACAGGATTTATTGTCAGTACTGTTTGCTTCATGAGTTTTCTGAACGAATCCTCTAAAGTCTATATTCTTTGTCATATGTGATCACTGGAGTCTCTGCTTGGTTAGCTTTGTGGTCACATAATGATTGGACTGATATTTCCTTCAATTCCTGGAACTAGTATGTCTCCCAGTCTTTGCCAATGAGCTCGTTGTGCATGTTGGAGTACACCTTCACCACTCAGCAGGCAGTTTACAATTCCATCTTAGCCTTCACTTCCTGCTTGAGCAAAGCCTCAAGTTTAGCCAGAGTTGAGAGCTTAGGGCCAGCATGTGCTCAGCCCTGGGAAAACAGATAGCCTTATGAATGCTTGTGGCCTTTTGGATTGTCAGGAATATGTCAGAGCTTTTCAAAGCCTCGTATGGACATCTCATACCCCAGCTTTTCCTTTCAAGCTTTTTGGTTAGCCAATTGTTTTCCCCAACACTTATCCACTGCCTCAGGCGCCCACAGTGTTAAACAATTGACTCTGATTATCTCTGACATCCCCCTTTACCAGGGAAAGTCTGTTCACACCGGGTGAGCTTCAACTCTAGACAAATAAAGACAGCCTATGGGTGGTGTCTTCCGGGGAGCCACCAGATGAGTTAAGTAATGATGATTGTCTCAGAATTGGACTTTGAAGGATCTCCAACTCCCTTCTACCCTCTCCAGTGGCTGCTAGGCTTCTGGTTTTCACCATGATAGCAGAGGCTACTGCAGAGCTGGGGGAAGGGGATAGAAATGGGACAAGTTAAAATGCCACAAACCTCACTGTTCTTACTGAGATTCAACTGATGATGCTGGCCTGTAGACCACTTTGAGAACCACTGGATGGAGATGAGGTCTGTGAATGGGGAATAGAGTGAGGCTAACTGTCCTCTACTATGATACAAACACACAATTGGCCTCCTTTTTCTTCCTTACTAAGTTCTGACCACTGAGCCAATGGGTGTATGTGAAAGAGGGATGTTTTCTGTCTTTGTTGGATGGTGAAGGATGGGCCTTCCCCAAGGGATCTCTCAGTGTCTTTTGAAACCAGTGCCTACAATGGGAAACACCTTTTCTAAATATAGTTTATTTTAAATCCCTGCTTGCCCAGTGGGATGGGAGGAGTACACTGGAAAATGTGAAAACATTTCTCCTTCCCAAGGGCAATTACACCATTTGTCTCTAACAAGTACTTCTGGGAATTGCCCTCTCAATGTCCTAGGAGTCCCCGAAGCTCTTTGGTTTTCATTCTTCTAACAGTGCTCACAGCCTCTTCTTGCTGCCTCATGTACACAGTTTCTGCTCTCCTGCTCTGGTGGTTCAAGGCTCCAGGGAGTTCCCTGTGTTCCTTGTCAGGAACTTCCTAGCAACAAGTGGGTGAAAAGGACAGGTGGTTCTCACAGGTCGTCACGTGAGGAGGCTGGGTGCATACTTGGCTATGAGGACTTGAGTCTTGGCAGTTTGCCTTCCTTGGAATCAAAGAAAGTTCTGTTCTCCTTTCTCTGCTGGGCTAATGAAATGGACCATCCCTATTTCCCTTGGTCTGCAGACCTGTGCCAGGGATGCCGCCTCTTGTGTGTTATGGAAACATGTAAGCATTTGAGGCCCCTGAGCTTGGAGAGGGGTACCAAGGTCCATTGGACACTGGATGAATGGGAATACTGGGGAGCTGCAGCAGACTGAGCACAAGGAAGAGAGAGAAAGGAAGCATAGGGGAGCCACAGGATTCCTGCTGCTCATGAGCCAGGAGACCTGGTCTGGGGACCAAAGCTGTTTTCCCAGCCAGGCATGGTCCCAGGCAGAGCACAGCAGAGACAGCTGCCATTCCATCCATGCTGTCCATGGTGAGGTTAGGAATCCAACTACCATTGTAATTCAGTAACTTTCAGAATCCTTTCCTGAGTTGGGTTTTCTTGGCATCTCCACACTTTGGCTACAAGCAGTAAGTGACCCCCTCTGCAAGGTCAGGGAGAGGCCGGAAAGTTCCTTCTGGGTCTAGAGGCAAAAATGTCAAGATTGGAGTTGTGGCTCACAGGCTCTAAGTTACCCAAGACCATTAGAAGTGACTGTCTATCCTGGGGTCACCTTTTAAAATGGTTTCATGGCAGCCTCTTCCCAAGCCCCAGAGTTTGCCATCAGAGCACACGTGGTCCCTCCCAGTTGCGCACTGGTGACAGCTGGGTTTGCTGCTTCCCTCTCCGGCAATGTGAATCAGAGTCTCTTGGCCTTTCCCAACTTGACCCAAGAAGTCATCACAAATCATCCAAATCACCCCACATTTCCTGAGTCTGTTGCCTGAAATCCACCAACTGTTCTAACCTGTATGAGTTGGAGAAATTTCGCTGTAAGTGACAAAACACAGCTCTAACTAAATGAGGGAGGCTCACTGGAGGGATGCAGAGGAGATCACAGAATTGAAGTTAGGAGCTGAATAGTGAAATATCGGGAGGGACAGGAACCAGAGCACATCTTGGGAATCTCATTGGCAGGAACTCAGACTCGCTCTCTCCAAGGAGCTGCTCCCAGCAAGTCAGCTCCAACCACTTTCCATCTCTATGTGTCTCTGCTCCACTTTCAAATTCCCTGAAGAGAGACTCTGATTGGTGCAGTTTGGGTTATCTTCCCCAGGGTTCAGTGAGAGGACAGGAAGAGGATGACGGAGAGGAGATTGGGGTCAATGGATTACAAGGGTCCACCATGTAGACACTGAAGTCTCAGAATGAGGCAGGAGTGGGATGAAAAAGGGACTGTGAGCCTGCAGCAAAGTCCTCATAAATAGAGGAGGAGAGAATGGTTGAGAGACAGAGATGGGCAAGGGTGCTGGACAGCATGAGCCTCAAAGGGCAGAGTGTTCTTTTTAAATTTTTTCCTTGAGTTTTTTTATTTTGGTGAAATTCACATAACATAAATTAAACATTTTAAGGTGTACATATCAGTGGCGTTTAGTACATTCACAATGTTGTGCAACTACTGCCTCCATCTAGTTCCAACCATTTTGATCAGTCAGAAAGGAGACCCTGTACCCATTAGGCAGTCACTCTTCATTCCCCCTCTCCCATGCCCCTGGGAACCACTAATCTGCTTTTGGTCTCTGTGGATTTGCCTCTTTTGGATATTTCATATAAGTGGAATCATACAATATATGGCCTTTTGTGTCTGGCTTCTTTCACTTAGCGTAATGTTTTCAATATTTTCATCCATGTTTCAGCAGGTATAAGTAGTTCGTTAATTTTCATGCCTGAATAATATTCCATTGGATGGATATACCACATTTTGTTTATCCATTCATCAGTTGATGTACATGTAACTTGTTTCCACCTTTTGGCTATTATGAATAGTGCTTCTATGAACATTCATGTTCAAGTTTTTATTTGGACACATATTTTTAGTTTTTTTGGTATATACCTAGGAATGGAATTGCTGGTTCATATAATACTGTTATATTTAACTTATTCAAGAACCAGCATTATATTAAATGCCAAAACTTTTCTACAATCTTAATCATAAGTGTCTAACTAAATGAAGTATACAACTGCTCTATCTTTTTCAAGATTGTTTGGTGATTTGGGGTCTCTTGCAGTTCTTTATGAATTTTTGGAGCAGCTTTTCCATTTCTGCAAAAAAAGCTGTTGAGATTTTGATAAGGATTGCATTGAATCTGTACACCACTTTGTGAGTATTGTTATCTTAACAATATTAAGTCTTCCAATCCATGTACATAGGAAGTCTTTCCACTTATTTAGGGCTTCTTTAATTTCTTTGAGCTATGTTTTGTAGCTTTCAATGTGCAAGTCTTGCATCCACTTGGTTAAATTTATTCCTAAGGGGGCCAGCCCTGTGGCTTAGCGGTTAAGTGCGCACGCTCCGCTACTGGTGGTCCGGGTTCGGATCCTGGGCGTGCACTGACGCACTGCTTCTCTGGCCATGCTGAGGCCGCTTCCCACATACAGCAACTAGAAGGATGTGCAACTATGACATACAACTATCTACTGGGGCTTTGGGGGAAAAAAAAGGAGCAATAGATGTTAGCTCAGAGCTGGTCTTTCTCAGCAAAAAGAGGAGGATTAGCAGGGATGTTAGCTCAGGGCTGATCTTCCTCACAAAAAAAAATAAAATAAAATAAAAAAACTGTTGAAAAAAAATTAATTCCTAAGTATTTCATCTTTTTGCTGCTATTATAGATGCTATTATTTACTTAATTTCATTTTTGAATTGTTCATTGATAGCATATAGGATTACAACTGATTTTTCTGTGTTAATCTCATGTCCTGCAACTTTGCTGAATTTGATAATTAGATCTAATAGGGTTTTTTTTGGTGGATTCTTTAGGTTTTTATATATAAGATCAAATCATCTGTGAACAGAGATAATTGTGCTTCTTTCATTCTAATTTAAATGCTTTGTCTTGCCTAATTGCTCTGGCTAGAAATTCCAGTACAATGTTGAGTAGAAATGGTGAAAGTGGGCATCCTTGTCTTGTTCTTCATCTTTGTTTTTAATTGAAGTATAATTGACATACAATTGATGTTAGTTTCAAGTGTACAACATAGTGAGTCAATATTTTTATACATTAGGAAATGATCACCACAATAAGTCTAGTTACCATTTGTCACCATACAAAGGTATTACAATATTATTGACTATATTCCCTATGTTGTACATTACATCCTCGTGACATTTATTTTATGACTGGAAGTTTGTACCTCTTAATCCCCTTCACCTATTCCACGCATCCCCCCACCATCTGGCAACCATCAGTTTGTTCTCTGTGTCTATGAGTCTGTTTCTGTTTTGTTTTGTTTGTTCATTTGTTTTGTTTTTTAGATTCTACATATAAGTGAAATCAAATGGTATTTGTCTTTCTCCGTCTGACTTATTTCACTTAGCATAATACCCTCTAGGTCCATCCATGTTGTTGCAAATGACAAGATTTCATTCTTTTTTTATGGCTGAGTAATATTCCATAGTATATATATATGTCACATCTTCTTTATCCATTTATCTATTGATGGACACTTAAGTTACTTCCATATCTTAGCTATTTTAAATAATGCTGCAATGAACACAGGGGTGCATATATCTTTTCAAATTAGTGTTTTCATTTTCTTTGGATATATACTCAGAAGTGGAATTGCTGGATTTTATAGTAGTTCTATTTTTAATTTTTTAAGGAAACTCCATACTTTTTTCCACAGTGACTGCACCAATTTACATTCCCACCAACAGGGCATGAGAGTTCCCTTTTCTCCACATCCTCACCAACATTTGTTATTTCTTGTCTTTTTGATAATTGTTATTTCTTGTCTTTCTGACAGGTGTGAGGTGATATCTCATTGTGGTTTTGATTTGTATTTTGCTAATTATTAATGATGTTGAGCATCTTTTCACGTGCCTGTTGGTCATCTCTATGTCTTCTTTGGAAAAATGTCTATTCAGTTCCTCTGTCCGTTTTTTAATCGAATTATTCATTTTTTTTTTTGATACTGAGTTGTATAAGTTCTTTATATATTTTGGATATTAACCCCCTATTGAGTATATCATTTGCAAATATCTTCTCCCATTCAGTAGGTTGACTTTTCATTTTGTTGATGGTTTCCTTCACTGTGCAGAAGCTTTTTAGTTTGATGTAGTCCCATTTGTTTATTTTTGCTTTTGTTGTCCTTGCCTGAGGAGACAGATCCATAAAAACATTGCTAAGACTGATGTCAAAGAGTTTACTGCCTGTGTTTTCTTCTAGGAGTTTTATGGTTTCAAGTCTTACATTTAAGTCTTTAATCCATTTTGAGTTTACTTTTGTACATGGTGTAAGAATGTTGTCCAGTTTCATTCTGTTGCATGTGGCTGTCCAGTTTTCCCTACACCATTTATTGAAGAGACTGTCCTTTCCCCATTGTATATTCTTGCCTCCTAAGGATATTAATTAACCATATAAGCGTAAGTTTATTTCTGGGCTCTCTATTCTGGTCCATATGTCTGTTTTTGTGCTAGTGCCATACTGTTTGGGTTACTATAGCTTTGTAGCATATTTTGAAATCAGGGAGCATGATACCTCCAGCTTTGTTCTTCATTCTCAAGATTGTTTTGGTTATTCAGGGTCTTTTGTGGTTCCACACAAATTTTCGGACTATTTGTTCTAGTTCAGTGAAAAACGCCATTGGTATTTTGATAGGGATTGCATTGAATCCATAGATTGCTCTGGGTAGTATGGACATTTTAGCAATATTAATTCTTCTAATCTGTGAGCATGGAATATCTTTCCGTTTATTTGTGTCATCTTCAATTTCTTTCAACAATGTCTTATAGTTTTCAGAGTACAGGTCTTTCACCTTTTTGGTTAAGTTTATTCCCAGATATTTTATTCTTTTTGATGCAATTGTTAATGGGATTGTTTTCTTAATTTCTCTTTCTGATAGTTTGTTATTAGTGTGTTGAAATGCAACAGGTTTCTGTATATTAATTTTGTATCCTGCAACTTTAGTGTATTCAGTTCTAATAGGTTTTTGGTGGACTCTTTAGTGTTTTCTAAACATAGTATCATGTCATCTGCAAATAGTGACAGTTTTACTTCTTTCTTTCCAATTTGGATGATTTTCATTTCTTTTTCTTGACTAATTGCTCTGGCTAGGACTTCCAATAGTACATTGAATAAAAGTGGTGAGAGTGGGCATCCTGATCTTGTTCCTGATCTCAGAGGAAAAGCTTTCAGCTTTTGACTGTTCAGGATGATGTTAACTGTGGGTTTGTCATATATGGCCTTTATTATGTTGAGATACATTCCCTCTATACTCACTTTGTTGAGAGTTTTTTAAATCATATACAGATATTTAATTCTTTCAAATGCTTTTTCTGCATCTATTGAGATGATCATGTGGTTTTTGTTCTTCATTTTGTTAATGTGGTGTATCACATTGATTGATTCGTGGATGTTGAATGATCCTTGCATCCCTAGAATAAATCCCACTTAATCATGGTGTATGATCCTTTTAATGCATTGTTGAGTTTGGTTTGCTGATGTTTTGTTGGGAATTTTTGCATCTATGTTTATCAGGTATATTGGCATGTAATTTTTATTTTTTATAGTGTCTTTTTCTTTTTTTGGTATCATGGTAATCTGGCCTTGTAAAATGAGTTTGGAAACATTCTTTCCTCTTTGATTTTTTGGAACAGTTTGAGAAAGATAGGTATTAACTCTTCTTTGAATGTATGGTAGAATTCACCTGTGAAGCTGTCTGGTCCTGGATTTTTGTTTGTTGGTAGTTTTTTGATTACTGATTCAATTTCCTTGCTAGTAATCGGTCTACTTTTCTATTTTCTAGTTTTTCTATTTTCTATTTTTTCATGATTCAGTCTTGGAAGATTGTATGTTTCTAAGAATTTATCCATTTCGCCTAGGTTATCCAATTTGTTGGTGTATATTGGTTTATAGTAGTCTCTTATGATCCTTTGTATTTCTGTAGTATTGGTTGTAACTTCTCCTCTTTCTTTTCTGATTTTATTTATTTGGGCCCTCTCTTTGTTTCTTGATGAGTCTGGCTAAAGGATTATCAATTTTGTTCATCTTTTCAAAGAACCAGCTCTTAGTTTCATTGATCTGTTCTATTTTTTTTTTTTTTGGTCTCCATTTCATTTATTTCCACTCTGATCTTTATTATTTCTTTCCTTCTACTAACTTTGGGCTTTGTTTGTTCTCCTTTTTCTAGCTCCTTTAAGTGTAACATTAGATTGCTTATTTGAGATTTTTCTTGTTCCTTGAGGTAGGCCAGTGTCACTATGAATTTCCCTTTTAGAACTGCTTTTGCTGCATTCCGTAAATTTTGGAATGTTGTGTTTCCACTTTCATTTGTCTCAAGGTATTTTTTGATTTCCTCTTTGAGTTATTTGTTGACCCACTGGTTGTTTTAGTCTCCACGTATTTATGTTTTTTCCATTTTTCCTCTTGTAGTTGATTTCTAGTTTCATACCATCATACCATGTGGTCAGAAAAGATGCTTGGTATTATTTCAATCTTCTTAAGTTAATTGAGACTTGTTTTGTGGCCTAACATGTGCTCTATCCTGGAGAACGTTCCATGTGCGCTTGAAAAGAATGTGTATTCTGCTGTTTTGGGGTGGAATATTCTATATATATATCTATTAAGTCCATCTGGTCTAATGTGTCATTTAAGGCTGATCTTTTCTCACTGATTTTCTGTCTAGATGATCTATCCATTGCTGTAAGTAGGGTGTTAAAGTCCCCTATTATTGTATTGCTTTCAATTTCTCCCTTTAGGTCTGTTAATAATTGTTTTATATATTTTGGTGCTCCTATGTTGGGTGCATATATATTTATAAATGTTATATCTTTCTGATGTATTGACCCCTTTATCATTATGTAGTGCCCGTCTTTGTCTTTTGTTATAGTCTTTGTTTTAAAGTCTATTTTGTCTGAGTATAGCTAACCCAACTTTCTTTTCATTTCCATTTTCGTGAAATATCTTTTTCCATCCCTTCACATTTAGTCTATGTGTGTCCTTACTTCTGAAGTGAGTCTCTTGTAGGCAACATATAGATGAGTCTTATTTTTTTATCCATTTGGCCACTCTCTCTTTTGATTGGCAAATTTAGTCCATTTACATTAAAGCAATTACTGGTAGATATGTACTTATTGCCATTTTGTTAATTGTTTTCTGGATGTTTTTGTAGTTCCCCTCTGTTCCTTCTTCTCTCTCTTCCCTTGTGGTTTGATGGTTTTCTTTGGTGTTATGTTTAGATTCCTTTCTCATCTTCTTTTGTGTATTTACTGTAAGTTTTTTTCCTTGTGGCTCACAGATAACATCCTATGTGTATAACAGTCTCTTTTAAGTTGATAGCAACTTAAATTTGAACACATCCCAAAGCCTAACATTTTTACTCCTCCCTCACGTTTTATATTGCTGATGACATATTTTACATCTTTCTATTTTATTTATCTTTTAACTAATTATTGTAATTTTGGTTAATTTTACTACTTTTGCCTTTTGACCTTCATACTTAATTTATAAGTGATTGATCCACTATTTTTACTATAAATTTATCTTTTTCCAGTGAGATTATTACTTTTGTATGTTTTCTTATTATTAATTAGTGTCTTTTATCTTCAGCTTAGAGAAGTCCCTTTAAATTTGTTGTAATGCTGGTTTAGTGGTGATGAACTCCTTTAGCTTTTGCTTATCTGGGAAACTCTTAATCTCTCCTTCAATTCTGAATGATAACCTTGCCAGGTAGAAAATTCTTGGAAGTTTTTCCCTTTTGGCACTTTGATTATGTCATGCCACTTGCTTCTGGACTGTAAAGTTTCTGCTGAAAAATCTGCTGATAGCCTTATGGGGTTTCCCTTGTATGTAACAAATTGTTTTTCTCTAGATGCTTTTAAGATTCTCTCTTTATCCTTAACTTTTGACATTTTAATTATAGTGTCTTTGTGTGGTTCTCTTTAGATTCATCTTATTTGGAACTCTCTGGGATTCCTGGACCTGGATGTCTATTTCCTTCCCCAGGTTAGGGAAGTTTTCAGCCATTTTTTCTTCAAATACTTTTCCTGGTCCCTTTTCTCTCTCTTCTCCTTCTGGGATCCCTATAATGTGAGTGTTATTCAACTCGATGTTGTCCCAGAGCTCCCTTAAGATAACCTTGCTTTTAAAAATTGTTTTTAATCTTGCTGCTGTCTGTGTGTGATCCATTGCTTTGTCTTCCAGCTTGCTGATTCATGCTTTTATTTTATCTACTTTGCTGTTGAACCCCTCTAGTCTATTTTTCAGCTCAGTTGTAACTTCTGTTTGGTACTTTCTTATATTTTCTATCTCTGTTGAAGTTCTCACTGTATTCATCCATTCTTTTCCTGAGGTCAGTGTGCATCTTTATGACCATTAGTTTGAACTCTTTATCAAGTAAGTTGCTTATCTCTGTTTCATTAAGGTCTTTTTTCTGGGGATTTGTCTTGTTCTTTGGTTTGGAACATATTCCTTTGTCTCCTCATTTTGCCTGACTCTCTGTGTTTGTCTATATGTATTAGGTGAAACAGCTACCTCTCCTAATCTTGAAGGAGTGATGTTGTGTAGGAGGAGATCCGGGGGGCTCAGAAGTGCGATTTTCCCTAACCTCCAGAGCCAGGCACTCAAGGAGCATCCCTCTTGTGGACTGTGTGCCCTTTCTGGCTATGACAGGGTGAGTGGGGTATGATGTGCTTGCCTAGTGCAGTGTGGCCTGGCTGTGGCATGGGATGGGTGGGGGTCAGGGCACTCACTTGGCCCAGTTGTGGCGCTGCTGCTGCTCAGGGAGTGTAGGGCGCAGTGCAATCATCTGCCCAGTTATGGCACAGCTGCTGCACAGGGTGGGCAGGGCTCAAGGCACTCACCCAGCTGTAGCATGGCTGCTGCATGGGGAGGGTGGGGTGCAGATCACACCCACTGATGATAGCAGGATAAAGAGAGGACACTAAAAATGGCTCCCACCAGCAAGCTAGAATGAGATTGCAAAAAATGGTACCTCCCAGCGTTTCTGTCCCTGGAGAAATTCACTGCAGGTTCCTGCTTCTCCAGCAGCCATTTTAAGCTTAGTAGGTGGATCTCTCTCATATATGGTCTAGGTGCTTTTCAAATTGTTGCTTTTGTGCTGGATCTCAGGGCAAGTGGGTCTGTGCATGAACGCTTTAAGAGTGCGTTCTCGGGTGACCAGCCCCGTGGCTTAGTGGTTAAGTGCGCACACTCCACTACTGGCGACCTGGGTTCAGATCCTGGGCACGCACTGACACACTGCTTGTCCGGCCACGCTGAGGCGGCGTCCCACATACAGCAACTAGAAGGATGTGCAACTATGACATTCAACTATCCACTGGAGCTTTGGGGAGAAAAAGGGGAAAAAAAGGAGGAGGATTGGCAATAGATGTTAGCTCAGGGCCAGTCTTCCTCAACAAAAGGAGGAGGATTGGCATGGATGTTAGCTCAGGGCTGGTCTTTGTCACACATACACAAAAAGGGTGGATTCTGCATTCCCTATGTTTTCCCTGGACTTTATCTTTGCTGATTTTCAAAACCAGATGTTTTTGGGACTTGCCTTTCTGGTGCTGGACCCAAGGGTTGGGGTGCATGGTGGGTGGCACAGTCCCTTCACTCCTCGAGGGAATGTTTTGTATTTTGGGGATCCCTTGCCAGTTTCAGGACACTGTGCCTGAGATGGGGTCCTGGGTGAGACTGAGTCTCTACCTCTCCTATCCTTCTCAATGCTCCTCCTTTATCTCTTGTTGTAGAGGTGCTGTTCATCCAGTTCTCAGGGTCTTTTCAGAGGAAAATTGTTCCATAAATTTCCGTAAATTTGTTGTGTCCATAGGAGGAGGTGAGTTCAGGATTTTCCTATGCTGCCACCTTGAACGTATTGTTCCTAATCTTTTTTAAGGTAGATGTTTACAACTATAAATTTCCCTCTGAGCACGGCTTTCACTGCATCCCATAAGTTTTGGTATATATTTTTTTCATTTTCATTCAACTCAATGTATTTTCTAATTTCCCTTGTGATTTCTTCTTTGACCCATTGATTATTTAAGAATGTGTTATTTAATTTCCACATATTTGTAAATTTTCCAATTTTCCTTCTGTTATTGATTTCTAGTTTCATTCCATTGTGGTTGAAGGTCTTACTATGTATGATTTCAATCTTTTAAAATTTATTGAGTCTTGTTTTGTGGCCCAACACATTGTCTATTCTGGAGAATGTTCCCTGTCTACTTGAGAAGAATGTGTATTCTGCTGTTGTGGGGTGGTGTATTCTGTATGTGTATGTTAGGTCTAGTTGGTTTATATGTTGTTCAAGTCATCTGTTTCTTTATTGATCTTCTGTTTGGTTGTTCTATTCATTATTGAAAGTAGAGTATTGAAGTCTCTGACTATTATTGTGGAACTGGCTATCTCTCCCTTCAATTCTGTCAATGTTTCCTTCATATATTTTCGAATTTGTTGTTAGGTGTTTATATGTTTACAATAATTGTAGCTTTTTGATGAATTGATCCTTTCATCATTATATAATGTTCTTTTTTGTCTCATAACAGTTTTTGACTTCAAGTCTATTTTATCTGATATTAGTAGACCACCTCAATTCTCTTTTAGTTATTATTTGAATGGAATATCTTTTTCATCCCTTAACTTTCAACCTATTTGTGTTTTTTGATCTAAAATGAGTTTCTTGTACACAGCATATAGTTGGGTTATGTTTTTTAAATCCAGTTTTCCAATCTCTGCTTTTAATTGGAGCATGTAATCCACTTATATTTAAAAGAGTTATTCATTAAAGAGATCTTCCTTTTACCATTTTGCTTTTTTCCCTATATGTCTTATATATTTTTTGTCCCTCAATTCCTCCATTACTGCCTACTTTTGTGTTAGGTAGGTATTTTTTGTTGCCACCTTGATTCCCTTATTATTTCTTTCACTATATATTTTCTTAGTGGTAACCCCAGTGATTACAATTAACATCTTTTACTTATAACAATCTAGTTTGAATTAGTGCCAACTTTGTTTCAATAGTATACAAAAAGTCTATTCCTATACAGCTCCACCTCTCCCTTTTTATATTGTTATTGTCACAATTTACATCTTTATATATTGTGTGCCCATTAGCATTGTTTATTAATCATATATGAAAAAAGAGGAGTTAAAAACCAAAAATACATTAATATTAGCTTTTATTATATTTACCTATGTATTTGCTTTTACTGATGTTCTTTATTTCTTTGTACGACTTCTAGTTACTGCCTAGTGTCCTTTCATTTCAGCCTGAAATACTCCCTTTAGCACTGCTTGTAGGGTAGATCTGCTAGCAATGAATTCTCTCAGATTTAATTTATCAGGGAATGTCTTAATTTCTTCTTCATTTTTTTTGGGGGGTGAGGAACATTAGCCCTATGCTAACATCTGTTGCCAATCCTCCTCTTTTTTGCTGAGGAAGATTGGCACTGGGCTAACAACCATGCCCATCTTCCTCTACTTTATATATGGGATGCCTGCCACAGCATGGCTTGATAAGTGGTGCATAGGTCCATGCCTAAGCTCTGAACCTGTGAACCCTGGGCCGCTGAAGCAGAGTGAATGAACTTAACCACTATGCCACCAGTCCGGTCCCCTCTTCTTCATTTTTGAAGGATAGTTTTGCCAGATATAGAATTCTTGGTTGACAGTTTTTTTTCTTTCAGCACTTTAAATATGTCATTCCACTGCCTTTTGGTCTCCATGGATTTTGATGAGAAATTGTCAATCTTACTGAGAATCCCTTGTACATGACAAGTTGCTCTTCTTTTGGTGTTTTCAAGATCGTCTCTTTGCCTTTGTCTTTTGCCAGTTTGATTATAATGTGTCTTGGTGTGAATCTCTTTATTTTTGTCCTATTGAGATTCAATAAGCTTTTTGGATGTGTAGATTCATTCTTTCATCAAATTTGGGCAATTTTTGGCCATTATTTCTTCAAATATTCTTTTTGGCCCATTTTTTCTCTCTTTTCTTCTTCTAGGACTCCAACAATGCATTTGTTGGTCTACTTAATAATGTCCCACAGGTCTCTTAGACTCTGCTCATTTTTCTTCATTCTTCTTTCCTTTCTGATCCTCAGACTGAATAATTTTAGTTTATCTTCAAGTTCACTGATTATTTCTTCTGCCTGCTCAAATCTGTTGTCATAAATTATTAATTTCAGTTTTTTTTTTACTTTTCAGTTTCACATTTTCTATTTGGCTCCTTTCTATGATTTATATCTCTTTATTGATATTCTCTTTGTTGAGACATTGTTCTCCTAGTTTCCTTTAACTGTTTGAACCTATTTAAGAAAGTTAATATAGTCTTTGTCTAGTAAATCCAATGTCTGTGCCTTTTCATGAACATTTTATGCTAATTTCTTTTCATCCTGTGAATGAGTCATATTTACTTGTTTCTTTGTATACCTCTTACTTTTTCATTGAAAACTGGACATCTTGAATATTGTGTTATGGTGACTCTGGAAATTAGATTCTTCCCCCTCTTCAGGGTTTGTTTTTGTGGGTTGTAGTTGCTTATTGGTTTGGTGACTTTTCTACACTATTTTCTCAAAACGTTTTTTTATCATATGTTGTCTCTGAAGTCTCTAGTTTTTAGCTTTTGGTCAGCTAGTGGTTTTGTTTTTTTTTTCTTTTCTTTTTTTTTTGGTTATTGAAGTAACATTGGTTTGTGACATTGTCTAAATTTCAGGTGTACATCATTATACTTCTATTTCTGCATAGATTACATCATGTTCACCACCCAAATACCAATTACAACCCATCACCACACACATGTGCCAAATTATCCCTTTCACCCTCCTCCCTCCCCCCTTCCCCTCTGGTAACCACCAATCCAATCTCTGTCTCTATGTGTTTGTTTATTGTTGTTATTATCTACTACTTAATGAAGGAAATCATACGGTATTTGACCTTCTCCCTCTGACTTATTTCACTTTTCATAATACCCTCAATGTCCATCCATGTTGTCACAAATGGCTGGATCTCATCATTTCTTATGGCTGAGTAGTATTCCATTGTGTATATATACCACATCTTCATCCATTCATCCCTTGATGGGCACTTAGGTTGCTTCCAAGTCTTAGCTATTGTGAATAACGCTGCAATGAACACAGGGGTGCACGTATCTTTACACATTGGTGTTTTCATGTTCTTTGGATAAATAACCAGCAGTGGAATAGCTGGATCGTATGGTAGTTCTATCCTTAATTTTTTCAGGAATCTCCATACTGCTTTCCACAGTGGCTGCACTGGTTTGCACTCCCACCAGCAGTGTATGAGAGTTCCCTTCTCTCTACATCCTCTCCAACACTTGTTGTTTCCTGTCTTCTTAATTATAGCCATTCTGACGGGTGTGAGGTGATATCTCATTGTAGTTTGGATTTGCATTTCCCCGATAGTTAATGATGTTGAACATCTTTTCATATGCCTGTTGGCCATCTGTATATCTTCTTTGGAGAATTGTCTGTTCATGTCCTTTGCCCATTTTTTAATTGAGTTGTTAGTTTTCTTGTTGTTGAGATGTATGAGTTCTTTATAGATATTGGAGATTAACCCCTTATCAGATATATAGTTTGCAACTGTCTTCTCCCAATTGTTAGGTTGTCTTTTCATTTTGTTGATGGTTTCCTTTGCTGTGCAGAAGATTTTTGGTTTGATGTAGTCCCATTTGTTTATTTTTTTCTATTGTTTCTCTTTCCCTCAGCTAGTGGTTTGACAGAGATTTCCTTAAACACTTGGAGCCCCCCCCCCAAAAAAAGGAAAGAGAATAAAGTATAAAATACTCTCCTAGTGTTTGTATATTGGCTGTGTTGGGGCACTCATCAATGCTTAGCCAGTCTGTTTACAACTCTGTCTTAGCCTCCATTTTCTATGTTTTTCTGAGCCTAAATATTAGTTGGAGGTGAAAGGTTATATATAGTATCCTCAGGCCTTTTCTGAGCATGAATCCAGCCTTGGACATGCATATGACTTTCTAGATTCTCCATTATTGACAGGAGCCTTTCAAAACCAGTATTCCCAAAAGTAACTTTCCCCATTTTTTCCTCCAAAACTTTTGATGTGTCTATTGATTGTCCCAGCTGTAATCTTTTGCCTTAAGAGGGAGTGGCTTGTTGATTGTTTTCAAAGAACACTCTCTTAGCTGCTTTTCTGCCCTGAGAAAGTTCTGAGTTAGATGAAACAAAAGCCAGTGCCTTGTGTCAGTCCTTCAAGGAATCCCCAGATAGGCCCAAACAGACAAACACAATTCCTTGGGAACAAAGTCTGCTCTCCTCCCTCCTGAGCCAAGTATCACATTGGGAATGTAGGCTGCCATCTTCAAGACTACTACTGCAATGGGAAGGGGTATGGGAGCAAGGCTAAAGTTAAAAACACCAGAAAGTTCTATTGTGTTTAAGTCACCTTTTTCTTGATTTGACATTTGCTTGGTTGCTGGAAATATTTGGCTATTTTTGTGAGTTCTGATGACATTGATTCTGACCATTTTTGCTATTTTTTTTCACTGTTTCTATGGAGGAACGTGCCCTTGGAGCTCCTACTTCTGCTATCTTTACTGATGTCACTGTTAGGCTTTCTTTTTAAAGAGGAGAGGAAATACTGGGCTGAAAAGTAGCACTGAGAGAGGTCACTGACCCTGCCTCCTGTCCCTGAAGTATATGGGGTGTGAGAAGAAAAGATAGCCCACCTTGGAGAGGGCTGCAAGAAAGTAGTGTCCTCCTTTAAGGTGGAAGGTGGAAGGAATGTTTTGAGAAGAGATTGATTACAAATTATGAGTTCCAAAGGACCCAGTGAAAGTTGGGGTCTGAGAAAAGAGGCTTGGGTAAGGCAACTGGGTTGAGGGAAAGGATGTCCAGACTCTGGTGCTTTGAGATGAGGCTTTGATTCCAGTCTCACTAAGGGTTTTAAAAATCAGGAAGGAATGTCAGATTTTACAAGTGCCATTTTAGCATCCATTAGATTTGTAATACAATTTTTCTCTTTCCATCAATTCTTGTATTTATTTGCATTAATAGATGTCATAATATCAAACATTCTTATATTCCTATTTGATGCCTTATCCCTTCAACATACTAATGGACTGGATCTGCATGTATTAAAGATTTTTGCCTCATTATTCTTTTTTGTGTATGCTGTTGTTGCCAGGTTTTGGTTTCAGTGTTATGGTGGCTTGAGGCCATAGTGATTCAGCAGTGAGCCAGACAGATGTCATTCCTTCCCTTGTAAGTTTTTAATATTTGAGGAGGCGCTTAGTGAGTTGAAAATCTGATGAATTAAAATAATTTTCTCTTAAAAGCGTCTGGATTAAAAGCATGTGGTCTATTTTTAGGTAGAGATGCATGAAATCTTCAATTTCTTCCATGAGTATTTGTCTATTCATCATCTGCATCTTCTTGAGTCAATATTTTAAAATCAGATTTTACTAAGTTTTCCATTTCATCTCAATTTCAGATTTATGAGAGTATATGTCTATCTAGTGGAATCATACCACATGAGCATTTAGCCTTTGTGGATTCCATGACATGAACCTGAGAAGGAGAGACAAAAACACAGCGAAATAACTTTTTAGACACATCCTCATGTATGACTAGGCTTCATGAGCCTTGAGCCTCTGTAGTGCTTGTGCCTCTGGCCGCATGCCCAGTTGGGTCAGCAGTGTGGGATAGGTTGCAGAAAGACCAAAGAAAAGACCAGAGACAGTGAACGAGACATATAGGTTTATTGGGAGTTACTTACAGGGAGGTCCAGTGGCAGCTGGCTGGACAGCGATGTGCACCCACAATCGCGGGCAGGGAGGGGGTTGCTTATATAGACAGGGGACACAAAGGCTATATGGTGGCCAAGAGGGGCTGTTCCTGGTACAACCAGCTTTCCCAGGAACAGTAGCTCACATGGAGGGGCTCTGTGTCCCTTTAAGACATGATGTTCCTTAAGTGAGAAAAGGCAGGATCCAGGCTGGCCAGGCCCAGGATTGTTACAAATCCCAGCAGCTGGGCTTCCTGCCCAGAAGGGAGCCAGAAGGACACATGTTTGCAATGGACTCGTGGGCTCTTGCTGAACAAGCAAGGCCCAGGCCCTACAGCCTCAAACTTAGTTTATCACAGAAACCTCTTGAAAGACATGTTAACATCCATGGAGCATAGTTTGGAAAATTGATACATGTTTATTGTTGAAAAAAGATGCAAGTTAAGATCTCACACCACAGAGATAGCCACTGTTAGTTAGCTTTTTGGTGACTATCCTTTCACGCATCTTTTCATGATACATACATATGAATATATATGTCTATGAAGTATATGTGTCTGTGTCTAAGTGTACACACACAAACACAGAATTTTGCCTTATGGTCATCAATCAGACCCCTACATGGATGAAATAAAAAGGTCCAGAGGGATCCAACCAATGCACCCATTGTGACAACTCAACTGCCCTGGCTACCTCCACCCACTGTCCCCAAACCAGGCATTACTTTTTGTTCTCTTTGTCTTCTTTTCTACCTGGTTCTTCTTTACTCTTGGGAAGCAAGAGGAGTTTCTCACTGAGATAAGTCACAAGGAAAGCCTCAGCTCACCCCTTCTGCATTCTGTGGTGACCAGACAGCCCCACACTCTCTTGTCCTTACCACCCCAGTGTCACAAAATATGATTCCAACCAATGATGAAGGTTGCCGTGCATGTTTTCCCAGATTGCCTCTGGTTTTGTTGACAGATGTATTCCTAACGCATATTTACAGAAACCAGAAGCCATGGCTAAAAGCAACTTTACTGTCATCTCGGAATTCCTCCTCCTGGGACTGTCAGAAGTGCCTGAGCATCAGCCTCTCCTCTTCAGCCTATTCCTGTCCATGTATCTGGTTGCCATGGTGGGGACCTGCTCATCATTCTGGCCATCTGCGCTACCCCCAACATTCACACCCCCATGTACTTCTTCATACCTAATCTGTCCTGTGTTGACATCTGCTTCACCTCTGTCACTACAGCAAAGATGCTGCTAAACATGCAAACCCAGAGCCAATCCATTCCCTATGTCAGATGCCTCATTCAGATGTATTTCCTAATTTTGTTTCTAGAAGTAGACCGTGTTCTCTTGGCAGTGATGGCATGACAGATATGTAGCTATATGTCACCCTCTTCACTATACCACAACCATGAGCCCCAAATTCTGTATCACGTCAGTGTCTGTGGCTCTGATTATCACAAACATCTATCCCTTGATCAACACCCTCTTGATGGATACACAGTCATCTGTGCAAGTGTCAGAATTCACCAAATTTTCTGTGAGCTCTATGCATTGTTAAAGCTTTCCTGCTCAGATATCCACATCAACGATTTGGTTGTTTATACCTTGGGGAGCTTTCTTTTTGTCACTCCCTTCTTCTTTACTTCTCTCTCCTACATGCACATTTTCTTAGCCATCATAAGGCTTCATTCTCCCCAGAGAAAGCTGAAAACCTTTTCCACTTGCAGTTCCCACCTTTCTGTGGTGTCATTGTTCTATGGGACCCTATTCTGGGTGTATCTGCGACCTTCCTCCTCCTACACAGCCAAGGACTCAGTGGCCATGGTACTGTATGCAGTGGTGGCTCCCATGTTCAACCCCTTCATTTATAGCCTAAGGAATAAGGACATGAAGGGGGCCCTAAGGATCCTTCTCAGCTGGGGAAAGGTTTCCTCTTGGTGACAGCATCTCCTGCTTCTGAGAAATAATGTCTCCTCTTCTCCTCCCTTTTATGTGGGAAGGGACTGTCCGTAAGATCAATCTGCCAGGTGTTCAGCTCGGCCCCACGTTTCTGCTGTCATCACATTCATCTGCTCATTCAACCAGCACTCCCTGAGTGACTCTTGTGTGCCATGCTCTCAGGGGACAGCTTGTTTGCATGAGGACTTAATTTTCAACTCATTCTATATGTCCTTCTAGATCTATCTCAAGCCCTGCCTGCCCCATGAATTTTTACCATTAGTGGAATGAAGCATAATAGGTAATGGAGCATTTTATTTTGTGCTGGGCACTGTTTTAAGTGAGCATACATATTTACTGATTTAATGCCTAAAACATTCTGTGATGGAGATACTGTTATTATCCCCCATTTTCTAGGTGAGGAATGTCATCAGAGAAATGATGGCATTCTCAATTTCTGCTTGTGTTCCTATGATTTGTTGGATGGAACTAAAGAGGTTCCCGTCACTTCTCAAGAGAACAAAATCTGTAATTGGAGGCCCTTATCACCAGGTGGCAGTAGATGCACTGGTTGTGACTTCACGGCACACTCAGTAGGCTTGTGAGCCAAGTAGAGAAAGAGATGGGCATCCCTTCAAACTCCTGCGTGGATCATGATATGTCAACACACTTCTCGGGCCATAGACTTGCCTGCTGACTTCGCAAAGAACATTTCTAGTTCAAGTGAAGAGAACGGATTTACTGACATTTCTCAACATGTGCATATGACAGTAATCACGATAGTGTGGCTGAGTGTCTTTTCCAGTGATGGACATAACGATAGTTCATCCCACATGCTCTGCGACATGATGGCCTTTGCAGCCTCCTCTCGAGAGGTGGGGTCTGTGTCCCCAACCCTTGAATCTGGGCTGGCTTGTGACTGCTTGCACCAATGGAATACAGTGGAAGTGATGCTATGTGACTTCCAAGGCTGAGTTATGGAAGGCGGTGAAACTTCTGGATTGTTACCTGGACTGTGTGCTCTGGGAGGCCCGAGCCGCCTGTAAGAAGATGGATCACCCTGAGGTCACCACGCTGTGAAGAAGCCAAGCTGCATGGGCGGGAGGGCATGTGGAGGTGCTCTGGTCCACAGATCCTAGCCTTCCAGTCATCCCAGACAGACAGGAGGCCTGTGAGTGAGAGAGCCCTTGGGGAATTCTGGCCCACATCTGCTTGAGTCTTCCTAGCTGAGGTCCCAGACATCATAGAGCAGAGACAACACATCTCCACTGTGCTCTGTCCTAATTCCTGACCCACAGGATCTGTGTGCACAATGAAATTGTAGTTTGGTTAAAGATATAAAGATCTAACAAAAATAGATAAGATTAGGAAGGAGAGAGGGAATGAAGACTAAAGGTTTAAAGTGCACAACAATTTTAAATGCAGATGAAATGGGAAATCTTCTAGGAATATATTAATTTCCAAAATCCACTCAGGAAGAGATAGGAAATTTGTTTACACTAAAACCAAAGAGGAAATAAAAGGTGGCCAGAGATTTAGTCCAAAGAGAAAGAGAAATCAGGTCCAGATTTTATTTCATCAAAACATCAAGAAACAGAATATTCCCATGTTATTTAAAAGGTTAAAGAGCATGGAAAAGATGGCAAGTGTACTAATTCATTCTTCAAAATCAATATGACTGACATAAACCTGGAAAATAACAGTACACGTGTGCATGCACACACATACACATACAGAAAAAAAAAGAAAACAAAGACACAAATCACCCGTTAAAAGAATATCACACCGTGACTTACCACTCACCCTCCCTTTTCTCTTAGCACTTATCACTACTTGCAATTACAATATATATAAAAATTTTTTAGCTCTTTTTACCCCCCGTCTCCATGAGGCCAGGGATTTTTCCTGTCTTATTCATGTGATGTTTGTAGGTGCTCAGTAAATATGGGATGAATGAAAGACTAAAAATATGTAATTTACCACACTGTAATTCACTACATTGGTAGATTGGCAAATAAGTATGTGAGGATGTGTATATATCTATCTTAACTCGTTTCTCATTGTTAGTGTAGTTGATGCTCCTTGTAAATTATCAACAATGATAACGCAATAGAAAAATGTACAAGGAAATAAACACAAATTCATAGAAAGAGCAATACAAGTGGTTTTTGAACATAAGAAGAGACAATCAATTTCACTCATAATTTGAGAAATACAAATTAAACTCACACTGAAATTCCTTTTTCAACTCTCAGATACCAAAATCCAAAAAGACATAAAAAAAATTTCCTGTAAAAAGACTCCTGACTTGCAGTGTTTTATAGACAATGTTTATTTTTTAATGTTCATGGAATATACAAGTACCATAATGTGATGTATTCCAAAGATGGAAAACTAACTAATTTTTAAGAAGCTACCATGACCCTGGTATTGAATCATCTTCAAAAAGAGAAGAAACCTATGAGACATGGCCAAAGTCATATTCATAGGGCAAATAACAACCTTAAATGGTTTAACTAATTAATAAAAAATATTCTGTATAAATTGACCAAGCGTTCAAGTCCAGAAGCTATAAAAATGGTGAGAGAAACACAAAAACAAAACACAAAAGAGGGAAAGTGATAAAGATAAAAGCAGGAGCATGAGAAAACTATGTAGAATAAGGCAAGCAAACCAAGATCCAGTTTTTTGAAAAGACCAACACAATATAGATAAAGAAGAAAAATCCAGATAAACAATGTTACAAATTACAAATTACAATCTCATTTGAGAGACAATCTTCTCATTTGTCTGAGAAGACAACAGATATAAAAGTATGGAGGACTTTTTTTAAATTCATAAAAGTACTCCATATGGTTTTATGACAATCAATTTTAAACTCTAGATGGGATGGGCCATTTTCTAGGAAATTACGGAAAATAATACACGCAACTCAAGGCGAGGTAGAAAAATGAATCTGATCAATGAACAAACAAAGAAGAAGTAGAATCAAAGATCTGCTTTACCAGAAGACACTAGATCCTACTCATTCTATTAAACTTTTTTTTAGCAAAATATAAATTATTTTTATTTAATTCTCAAAGCCCAAATGACACACAAAAGCACTGAGAGATAAACATAAACAACCCTCACAAGTCAGCTAATGGAAGCCAATAGGCACACATAAGCCATCTCTCATGAGAGGACTTTTTGATGGAGCCAGTGATGAAGAGAAAGTCTTCCAATCACAGCCATCTATTCGCCAAGGTTTTGCAGCACTGATCTTGCATGCCTCTTGTGTATCTTCCATGAACTTAATGTCAATGCTGTTCATGTGATACCAAAGGAAACCCAATGAGAGAAATAAATTAAATACTAAGGAATAAGATTTTGTCTGATAGAGTTGTGCCTTGGAGGGCCACAAACCATTGTCATGCCTAAGGTTTTTTATTTTATTTTTATTGAGGTCATAATAGTTTATAACATTGTGAAATTTCAGTTGTACATTATTATTGGTCACTCACTATATATATGTGCCCCTTGACCCCTTATGCCCACCCTCTAACCCCCTTCCCCTCTGGTAACCACTAATCTGTTCTATTTGTCCATTGTTTGTTTATCTTCCACATATGACTGAAAACATATGGTACTTGTCTTTCTCTGTCTGGCTTATTTCGCTTAACATCATACCCTCAATGTTCATCCATGATGCTGCAAATGAGATTATTTTGTATTTTTTTATGGCTGAGGAGTATTCCATTGTATATAAATGTACCACATCTTCTTCATCCAATGATCAGTCGATGGGCACTTGGGTTGCTTCCAAATCTTGGCTATTGTGAGTAATGCTGCAGTGAACATAGGGGTGCATAAGCCTCTTTGAATTGTTGATTTCAATTTCTTTGGATAAATACCCAGAAGTGGGATAGCTGGATCATAAGGTATTTCTATTTTTAATTTTTTGAGAAATCTCCATACTATTTTCCATAGTGGCTCCACTAGTTTGCATTCCCACCAGCAGTGTATGAGGGTTCCCTTTTCTCCACGTCCTCTCCAACACTTGCTATTTTTTATCTTGGTGTTTATAGCCATTCTAACAGGTGTAAGGTGATACCTCATCACAGTTTTGATTTGCATTTCCCTAATGATTAGTGATGTTGAACATCTTTTCATATGCCTGTTGGCCAATTGTATATCTTCTTTGGAAAAATGTCTGTTCATATCCTCTGCCCATTTTTTTTTGTGTGAGGAAGATTAGCCCTGAGCTAACATCTGTTGCCAATCCTCCTCGTTTTGCTGAGGAAGACTGGCCCTGGGCTAGCATCTGTGCCCATCTTCCTCCACTTTATATGGGATGCCGCCACAGCATGGCTTGACAAGCGGTGCATACCCGGGATCCAAACCCCGGGCTGCAGCAGTGGAACGTGCACACTTAACCGCTCTGCCACCAGGCGGGCCCCACCTCTGCCCATTTTTTGATTGGGTTGTTTGTTTTTTTGTTGTTGACTTGTATGAGTTCTTTATATATTTTGGAGATTAACCCCTTGTCAGATATATTATTTGCAAATATTTTCTCCCAGTTGCTTGCCTGTCTTTTCATTTGCTCCTGGTTTCCTTTGCCTTGCAGAAGCTCTTTCGTCTGATGTAGTCCCATTTGTTAATTTTTTGTTTCCCTTGACTGAGTAGACATGGTATTTGAAAAGATGCTGCCAAGACCAATGTCAAAGAGTGTACTGCTTATATTTTCTTCTAGGAGTTTTATGGTTTCAGGTCTTACCTTCAAGTCTTTTATCCATTTTGAGTTAATTTTTGTGTATTGTGAAAGATAATGGTCTACTTTCATACTTTTGCATTTGTCTGTCCAGTTTTCACAACACCATTTATTGAAGAGACTTTCCTTTCTCTCTTGTGTGTTCTTGGCTCCTTTGTCGAAGATTAGCTGTCCATAGATGTGTGGTTTTATTTCTGGGCTTTCAATTCTGTTCCATTGATCTGTGTGTCTGTTTTTGTACCAGTACCATACTGTTTTGATTACTGTAGCTTTCTAGTATATTTTGAAGTCAGGAATTGTGATGCCTCTAGGTTTGTTTTTGTTTCTCAGGATTGCTTTGGCTATTCGGGGTCTTTTGTTGCCCCATATGAATTTTAGTATTCTTTATTCTATTTCCATGAAGAATGTCATTGGGATTATGATTGGGATTGCATTGAATCTGTAGATTGCTTTAAGTAGTATGGACATTTTAACTATGTTTATTCTTCCAATCCATGTGCATGGGATATCTTTCCATTTCTTTATGTCGTCATAGATTTCTTTCAATAATGTCTTATAGTTTTCATTGTATAGGTCTTTCATCAGCTTGGCTAAATTTATTCCTAGATATTTTATTCTTTTTGTTGCGATTGTAAATGGGATTGTCTTCTTGAGTTCTCTTTCTGTTAGTTCATTTTTAGAGTATAGAAATGCAACTTATTTTTGCAAGTTGATTTAGTACCCTGCAACTTTGATGTAGTTGTTGATTATTTCTAATTGTTTTCCGATAGATTCTTTAGGGTTTTCTATATATAAAATCATGTCGTCTGCAAACAGTGAGAGTTTCACTTCTTCCTTGCCTATTTGGATACATTTTATTTCTTTTTCTTGCCTAATTGCCCTGGCCAAAACTGCCAATACAGTGTTTAATAACAGTGGTGAGAGTGGGCACCCTTGTCTTGTACATGTTCTCAGAGGGATGGCTTTCAGTTTTTCCCCATGGAGAATGATGTTGGCTGTGGGTTTGTCATATATGGCCTTTATTATGTTGAGGTACTTTCCTTCTATACCCATTTTATTGAGAGTTTTTATCACAAATGGATGTTGGAGCTTGTCAAATGCTTTCTCTGCATGTATTAAGATGATCATGTGGTTTTTATTCCTCATTTTGTTACTGTGGTGTATCACATTGATTGATTTGCAGATGTTGAACTATCCCTCCGCCCCAGGTATAAATCCCACTTGGTCATGGTGTATGATCTTTTTAATGTATTGCTGTATTCGGTTTGCCAATATTTTGTTGAGGATTTTTGCATCTGTGTTCATCAGCGATATTGGCCTGTAGTTTTCCTTCTTTGTATTGTCCTTAGTCTGGCTTTGGTATCAGAGTGATGTTGGCCTCATAGAATGATTTAGGAAGTGTTCCATCTTCCTCTATTTTTTGGAATAGTTTGAGAAGGATAGGTATTAAATGTTCTTTGAATGTTTGGTAAAATTCTCCAGAGAAGCCATCTGGTCCTGGACTTTTATTTTTTGGGGGATTTTTGATTACTGTTTCAATCTCTTTACTTGTGATTGGTCTATTCAAATTCTCTATTTCTTCTTCATTCAGTTTTGGGAGGTTGTATGAGTCTAAGAATCATCCATTTCTTATAGATTGTCGAATTTGTTGGCACATAGTTTTTCATAGTATTCTCTTATAATCCTTTGTATTTCTGTGCTATCCATTGTGATTTCTCCTCTTTCGCTTCTAATTTTATTTATTTGAGCCTTCTCTCTTTTTTTTCTTAGTGAGTTTGGCTAAGGGTTTGTCTATTTTGTTTATCTTCTCAAAGGACCAGCTATTAGTTTCATTGATCCTTTCTACTGTTTTTTTTTTTTTTTTTGGTTTCTAGTTCATATATTTCTGCTCTAATTTTTATTGTTTCCCTCCTTCTGCTGCCTTTGGGGTTTCTTTGTTCTTCTTTTTCTAATTCTGTTAGGTGTAGTTTAAGATCACTCATTTGAGATTTTTCTTGTTTGTTAAGGTGGGCCTGTATTGTTATCAATTTCCCTCTTTTGCTGCATCCCATATGAGTTGGTATGATGTATTTTCATTCTCATTTGTCTCCAGATATCTTTTGATTTCTCCTTTAATTCCTTCATTGATCCATTGGTTGTTCAGTAGCATGTTGTTTACTCTCCACATATTTGTCACTTTCCCAGCTTTTTTCTTGTAGTTGATTTCTAGTTTCATAGCATTATGGTCAGAAATGATGCTTGATATGATTTCAGTCTTCTTAAATTTATAGAGGCCTGCCTTGTTCCCAATGTATGGTCTATCCTTGAGAATGTTCCATGTGCACTTGACAAGAATGTGTATTCTGCTGTTTTTGGATGGGGTGCTGTATATATATCTAAGTCCATCTAGTCTAGTTTCTCGTTTAAATCTACTATTTCCTTATTGGCTTTCTGTCTGGATGATCTATCCCTTGATGTGCGTGGGGTGTTAAGGTCCCCTACTATTATTGTGTTGTTGTTAATATCTCCTTTTAAGTTTGTTAATGGTTCCTTTATGTACTTTGGTCCTCCTCTATTAGGTGCATATATATTTATAAGTGTTATGTCCTCTTGGTGGAGTGTCCCTTTTATCATTATATACCGCCCCTCTTTGTCTCTCATTGTCTTTTTTATCTTGAAATCTGCTTTGTCTGATATAAGTATGGCAGCATCTGCTTTCCTTTCTTTACCATTAGCTTGGAGCATCATCTTCCATCCCTTCACTCTGAACCTTTGTTTTTCTCTCAGCTGTGATGTGTTTCCTGGAGGCAGCATATTGTTGGATCTTGTTTCTTAACCCATCCCACCACTCTGTGTCTTTTGATTGGAGAATTCAAGCCATTTGCATTTAGAGTGATTATTGATATATGAGGGCTTAATAATGCCATTTTATCACTTGTTTTCTGGTTGTTCTATATTTCCCTTGTTTCTAGTCCTGTGCATTTCCGACTGCCAATTCAGCTTCATGATTCTCTATGATGGTTTTCTCAGTTTTCTCTTTGTTTATCATTTGCGTCTCTGGTCTGATTTTTTGTTTAGTGGTTACTGTGAGGTTTGTATAAAAGATCTCATAGATGAGATAGTCCATTTTCTGATAGCCTCTTATTTCCTTAGTCTAAGCAGGTCCCATCCCTTTCCTTTTCCCCATCTAAGTTATTATCGTTACAACTTATTCTGTTTTGCGTTGTGAGTTGTGATTAAAATGAAGTGATTATAGTTATTTTTGATGCTTTCCTTCCCTTTATCTTTAATGTTGTAATTAAGTATTGGCTAACATGTTCTGATAGAGAGCTGCAATTTTCTGATTTTGTCTGTCTATTTATCTCTTTGCTTAAGGCTTTGTAAACAACTTCTTTTTTTTTTAGGTATGAGGACCTTCTTGGTCATTTCTTGTATGGGGGTGTCTTGTGGCAATGAACTCCCTCAGCTTTTGTTTATCTGGGAAAGTTTTTATTTCTCCATCGTATATGAAGGATAGTGTCACTGGATAGAGTATTCTTGGCTGAAAGTTGTTGTCTTTCAGAATTTTGAATATATCATTTCACTCTCTCCTAGCCTATAAGGTTTCTGCTGAGAAATCTACTGAAAGCTTGATAGGAGTTCCTTTGTAGGTTATTTTCTTCTCCCTTGCTGACCTTAATATTTTTTCTTTGTCATTGACTTTTGCCAGTTTTATCAATATATGCCTTGGAGAAGGTCTTTTTACATTGATGTAATTAGGAGTTCTATTTGCTTCATTTACATGTATTTCCAGCTCCTTCCCCAGGTTTTGGAAATTCTCAGCTATTATTTCTTTGAACACGCTCTGCGCTCCTTCACCCCTCCCTTCTCCCTCTGGAATACCTATAATCCTTATGTTGCATTTCCTAATTGAGTTGGATATTTCTCAGAGAATTTCTTCATTTCTTTTTAGTTCTCTCTCCTCCTCCATCTGAAGCATTTCTATATTTCTGTCCTCTAAATTACTAATTCTATCCTCCATAATATCAGCTCTGTTTTTTAAGAATTCCATAGTTTTCTTTATCTCATTTACTGTGTTTTTCATCTTCATTATTTCTGATTTTTTTTTATAGTTTCAATCTCTTTTGTGAAGAATTCCCTCTGTTAATTAATTTTATTCCTGATTTCATTGAACTGTCTTTCTGAGTTTTCTTGTAACTTGTTGAGTTTTGTTATGATAACTATTTTGAATTCTCTGTCATTTAGATTGTAAACTTCTATGACTTCAGGATTAATTTCTGGGTACTTGTCATTTTCCTTCTGATCTGGAGTGTTAATATACTTCTTCATTCTATTTGATGGGGTGGACTTTTGCCGTAGCATAGTGGTAGTATCTGGTCGCAGATTCCACCTGCCACCAATGGGGGGGGGCAGGAGCTGTGTTTTCTGAGCCCGCTGCAACCCCTGGCAACTGTGCCTGTCCATTGGAAGCTGTGCTGACAGGGCCCATCTGCGTTTACCTGCTGGCCACCACTGCTTTACACACGTGGGAGCCGGCACTCTGGTGGGGATCCCCTGCTCTGGCCAACTGGCAGAGCTGGTGGGAGGGGGGAGGGGCACTTTCTTTTGCATGTCCATGATCCCGCATGCACTCACTATCTGCTTTCCTGGGCTGCTCGGCTTAGTGGGAGACAGCCTGGCAATTGCTTAGCCATGGAGCATTCTCAAGGGCTGGGAAGCAGTCCAAGAGTTAAAGTGTTCCCGTGGAGGGCTGTCTTTTCCCCCTTCTCCTCTCTGAGTTTCACGCCAGCTGCCAGGCAAGGTCTCACATCCTAGATTGCTGCCACTTGGGAGGGAGAGGAGATCCACTTACCACCTTACACTGCCTCCCAGGGGGATCCAGCACCCCCACCTTCAGATGTATGGCTGTGTGGATCTCTCAGATGTCTATTGTGTTGTGTGAATGCCCTCTGTAGGTTAATGAATGTCCTTTTCATTGTATCTTATGGGGGAGAGACTAAGGGAAGAGCGCACTTTGCCATGATGCTGACATCACTCTCCCTATTAAACTTCTAAACAGAGATGACACAATGTTATTTAATCCATTGCAGAGCATAAAAAAAGAAAACTTCCCAACTTATTCCATTGCTCCTGACGTACCTGAACCTGAATGAAGTGAAAACTTTCTTAAAGTGATAAAGAACACCTATCTTAAAACAATTTGGCCAACTTAATCCTTAATCTCAAAACATTATGGGCATTCCCATTAAGATCAGGACAACAACAGGGATCCTCTCCACCACGACTGTCATTTGAAATTTTTGTCAGAATATTAGCCTAGCAACAAAGCAGAAAATCGATGTATTAAGTATTAATATCAGAAAGGAAGGAAGAAAAGTTATGATCATATGTAAATATTATTATCTTTCTGGAAAGGCCAAGACAATCAACTGAAAAACTAATAGAGCTAAGAGGAACAATCAAATTTATCAAGTGCAAAATAAGTAATGCAAAAATCAATAATCCTTCTCCAACCCAGGGGGAAAAAACTACTTAAAAGTAGCATTGGAAAAATATCCCAAACACAATAGCAACGAGGATAAAACATTGCCTTAGAAAGAAATGAAAGGAGCCTATGTCAGGAGACTGCAGAGCTTCTTTTGGGAGAACCTGGGCAAACGAAGAGAAATAATGCTTTTTGAATGGGAAGACTCAAATTAATCTAAGGTTTCAGGCATTTAGAACCTGAATACAAGTTTTTTTTTTTTTAATTGAAAAGGCTTTTACCGCTCATTTGGAAGAATAAATGGCAAAGAAGAGCAAAAGAAAAATTGTGATCAGTGAGGGCTTCTTCTACCAGACACGTAAGAATGAAAAGACAAATCAAGTGGGGAAAATAGTTGCCTTTTATATAACAAACACTAATATCTTTTGTGCTATAATACAAAAATATATTGGCCTTTGTCCCCAGTTCCTAACACAGATCTCCTAAAACACCTGGAATTTTCTGGGTGATAGGAGCATATTTGTTCTAATATGGTGACTCTTTGTGGGTCCCTAGATAGCATCAGGATGGGGGCTGCTCACCAGAAGACCAAGCCTTTATTAGGGTCCCAGAACTTTCACTCCCTAACATATCATGCCTACATGATGAAACCTCCATAAGAACCCCTAAAAAACAAGGTTCAGAGAGCTTCCAGGTTGGTGAGCACATCCACGTGCTAGGAGGGTAGAACAATCCAACTCCACGGGACAGGAGCTCCTGTGCTCAGGACCCTTCCAGACAAGGCACATAGGGCAAGGTCTGATACTTACCTCAAGACCTTGCCCTATGTTCCTCTTCATCTGTTATTTTCATGTGTATCCTTTATAACATCCTTTATAATAAACCAGTAAACATAAGTAAAGTGTGTTCTGAGTTCTGTAGGCCATTCTCTCAAATTATCAAGGCTGAGGAGGGGGCCGTGGGAACCTCCAATTTATAGCCAGTTGGTCAGAAGTATGTGGGGCCCCTGGGACTTGCAACTGGCATTTAAAGTGGGGGACAGTCTTGTGGTCTTAATTTGTGTCTGAGCCCTTAACTTGTGGAGTCTGTGCTAATTCCAGGTAGTTAGTGTCAGAACTGAATCGAATTGTTGAACACTCAGTTGGTGTCTGGAGAATCAGAGAGTTGGTTGCTGGTGTTGGAAAACACCCCATCCTTCTAATTTAAAAAGCTTACATAAATAATTTAAAAATCCAATCCATTAAGACATAAAAATAAAATAAAATGAGAACATGAAAGGACAATTCACAGCAGGAAAAACAAAATGAATGACAAAAATATGGAAAAAAATCAGCCTCAATAATAATGAAATAAATGTGGATGGAAAGATTCAAGTTACCATTTTCATTGATCAAAAGAACAATGTGGTGAGGTGGTACTCCTATACTGTGGAGTGAAGTACAATTGACAACTTTTCTGCATGCAAGTTGCCAAATGAACGAAGAAACTTAAAAATACTGAATGCCCCATAATAAATTCTCCAGGATAAATTGGTATGTGGGGTCAAGTGACATATATACTTAAATATTGATAGATCATGTCAAATTCCTCTTCATATAGGTATACAAAAAGATGTATCTCCCCATTTACCTGCCTGCCCATCAGTATTTTGTGAACACGACTATTCCTCCCCTCACCCCCTCCATCTGCAATGTCCAATATGGTAGCCACAGACCACATGTAGAGTTTGAGTAGATGCAACTACTGAGTCTATGAAACATCCTAACTGAGCTACAAGTGTAAGTGTAAAATACACAATGAAACAAATACTTAGTATAAATAAAGAATGCAAAAGATCTCATTAATATTTTCTATATTGATTACATGTTGAAATGATAATATTTTGGATATGATTGTGTTAAATAAAGTCTATTATCAACATTAATTTGTTCAAGTCTTCTGTTCATCTCCCTTAATAAGTTCCTGAAGTTTATCTCTCGCTCATCTTCATGTTAAATTTATTCCCGAGTATTTCATAGTTTTTATTGTCATTGTAAATGGTGTTTTGTTTACCCTCATTAGTCATTGCTTTAGTTTATGAAGGCTCTTGAGTTTCGTATATCGTCAGTTACGTAGTGGGCCACGTCACTAAATTCTCTCATCATTTGTAATCATTTTTCACTTGGATTCCATTGTGTTTTCCCAGTAAATAGTTGTATCATCCTCAAATAATGATAAATTTAACTTCTCCTTTAAATTTTTATACTTGTATCTTTTTCTTGTCTGATTTTATTGTCCATCTTCAGAATAATGTTAAGTTATAGTGACTCAAGTGGACGTCTTTGTTTTGTCCTATGCCTTAATGGGGATGCTTCTCATATTTTTCTCACTAAACATGGTGCTGGATTTTTGGTTGATATAGAAATGTCATGTTAAGGAGGTATCCCCCTCATCTGATTTTATTGAGAGATTTTTGCAAAGCAAGAATGGATACTGAATCTTGTTCAATACCTCTTCAACATCTGTGGGGATGCTCATATGATTTTTCTTTTCTTTTTTTTATTGAAGTTACATTGGTTTATAACATTATATAAATTTCAGGTGTACATCATTATATTTTGATTTCTGTGCAGATTACATAATGGTCACCACCCAAAGACTAATTACCATCCATCATGATCATATGACTTTTTACTTTTGGTCTATGAAAATGGTGAAATGTATTCATAGATTTTCTAATATTGAACCATCCTTACATTCCCCAAAACAAACCCCACTTGGTTATGTTGTTTTAATTTTTAAATGAGCTGCTATGTTATGTTTGGCTATATTTTATTTATTATTTTTGTAATGATTTTCTTAAGTGAGATTCATCTGTAATTGCACATTTTTGTGCTTTGTTGGTATGAATTTTTCATAATCAAAACTTGCAAATTTTACTTTTTTAATGCCTTAGAATAGTTTAAATAGCATTGGAGTTACTTGCATCTCAAAGGTGTGGTTGAATTCCAATCTGAATTCAGTAGACCTAGTACTTTTTATGGGGGTTGCTTTTGAACAACGTTCTCCATTTCTTCTGTAAGAATAGGGTTTTTTTTTTTTTAATAGAGTTTCTCTTTTCTAGGGTGAGTTTTGGTTATTCATATATTCCTAGAGAATCAAACATTTTCTCCAGGTACCCAAATTTATTTGCATAGAGTTGACAAATATTGCTTTGTAATTCCTACAATTTGCTCTGAATCTGTGGTTATCTACCCATTTTCTTTTCTTGTTTTGTGTATTTGTGCTTTCTCTTTCTTTTTATTGATTGTGGTAGCTAACATATCTATTTTATTCTTTTAAAGAGCCTCTTCTGGGTTTTATTAGTTCTATTATTTTCTAATCAATTGATTTCTGTTTTTATCTTTACTTTTTCCTTTGTTCTGCTTTTCCTAGGTTTATTTTTGGTTTGTTTCCTAACCTTTTGAGTTGGATACTTTATTCCTTTATTTTCATGTTTATTAACACAGATAAAATATAAAATATCAATGTCAATATAAAACTCTCTCTCAGCACTGCTCAAACCCTATTTTCAGGGGTCTGAATACCTAGTGCTTTAATTGTCATTATTTTGTAGATAATCTTCCATTTTGGTTTGGGTATCTTCTTTGAATCAAGAGTTGTTTAAGGCAGCATTTTAAATTTTCCAGGTGATGGAGTGGTTATAACTTTTAAAATTAACTTTTATTTTATTTATTTACTTTTACTTTTCTGAATGTATTAAGGTTGTCTCTGTGGTCTTAAATAGGTTCTGGTACCAATTCCAATGTGTGGGGTTCCCCCACACCAACAAGCAATTCTTGACACAAGCTGGGTGTCCTACAATTCGACTCAATTCTGACCCTACCTGGAGATAGCATCTGATCTCACAAGTTAAGGTTTCAGTCCTACAAGACTCCCCCCCCCCCACTTTAGACTCCAGCTGCAAGCCCAGGCTGTTATCATGCTTCTGACAGACTGGCTATGGATCGGAGCTTCCCAAGACCTCCTCCACAGGTTCGCTAGAGTGGCTCACAAAACTCAGAGAAACATTTTACTTACTAGATCACCAGTTTATTATAAAAGGATATAACTGAGGAACAGCCAGATGGAAGAGATGCAGAGGGCAAGGCATGGGGAAAGGGTAGGGAACTTCCATGCCCTCTCCAGGCATGACACTCTCCCAGCACCTCCATGCATTCACCAATCTGGGCACTTTCTGAACCCCTTCCTTTAGGGTTTTTATGGAGGCTTCATGACATAGGCATGATTGATTAAATCATTGGCCATCACACCATTGATTCCACTTCTAGTTCTTCTCCCCTCCCCAGAGGTTGGGGGGGGGAGAGGTACTGAAAGTTCCAACTTTCCAATCACTTGGTTGGTTCCCCTGGCAACCAGCCCCCATTCTTATGTTACCTAAGGGCTTTCCAAAAGTCACCTCATTAACGTAACAAAAGACACCTTGATGTTCTTATCACAGGAAATTCCAAGGGATTTAAGAGCTCTGTGCCAGGAACTGGCGGAAGACAAAAATATTTCTTATTATAAATCACAATATCACAGGTCTAATATATAGTCAGTTTTTATGAATGTTCCACGGACAGTTGAAAAGAGAAGATGCGTTTATTGTTTTAGGCTATAGATTTAGATACATCAATTTGATATACCTTATCAATTATGTTCTTTAGTTCTTCTATATCCTCACTTTGCCCTCTCTGTGCTTCAGTTTCTTCATTGGCAAAGTGGGGTAATAATAGACCATATGTCAAAGGATTGTTGAAAGGGACACATGAGTTAATACACGAAACGTGTTTAGGAGAGTGCTTCTGGGCCTCTGTGTTCAATAAATGCTTCCAGTTTGGGGATTAATTCATCCATTGGACCTGTCACAGGCTGAGACAAGAGAATAAGAATTTACTTCCATGTGTATTTTCTTTCTATTTCTTCTTGAGTGTCCTGTCTTATTTTTCCCCCCTCCATTACCTTCCCTCACAAAAGTCTTCCCTTCCTCCCCTCCTTCACAAAGGATTTCACTGTTTTGCCTCCCCTGACAGTTGACTTCCCTCTATTGTTACCGCCCAAAGGGCACAATCTGCTCACCTCAAGACAAAAGCCAATCGTCAAGAGGCAAGATGGTGGAAAAGAAAGGGCAGTTTATTGCAGCTTGCTAGCAAAGGGGAAGGTGGCTGACTAACGTCTCAAAGAACCATCTTACAGAACAAAGACTATAGGCCAGTTATATAAAGGGCTGGTCTCTGGGTGGGGGAGGCAGCTGGTCTGTGGGTGGGGGCATCCATCTGACCTCCAGGTGTGGACAGACATCTGGTCTTAGTTCCTGATAGTCTTTGGTTTTCCTGGATATGCATCAGAGACCAGAGCAATGCCCTATACCCTGATCTTTTAGTTGTCCTTGATGACGGCTATCAGCATAGACTCTCTGCCCCAGGTCATCACATTCCTAAGGAACTCAAGAGAACAAAGTCGTCAACTTATAGCAGGTGGGAGGGGCCATAAAATCCACAGAGCATGTCTGGGCAAGTTAATCACAGGTCATTCAAAGTTACAATAAGGTTTCTTTTCTACAACATGGCTTCCCTTATGTCAACCTTGTCTTGAGCCTTGAGGGAGTATCACTGTCATCTACCCTCACATAGACCTTTGAAACAGGGAGCCAACTTGCTTTGACCATACTCAGTTGTCTGTTTGCAAAAGTCCTGGTTCGGTAACATGTTCTCTCCTTCACTTTTCCTCACAAAGGACTTCCCTCCCTCACTTCCCTCACAAAGGTCTTCACTCCTTCACCTCACCTCAAGAAGTACTAACTTCCCTCACTTTCTCTCACAAAGTCCTTCTCTCTCTCACTTTCACTCACAACCCTGACTAAAGCATTCTCTCTCGCTCACTTCCTCAAACAAAGACCTATCTTCCCTCACTCCTCCCTCTAAAAGTACTAAAATTTTCAAATATTGTGTCAAATACCTTCTCTCCCTCACTTGCCCTCACAAAGTACCAACTTCCTTCACCTCCCTTCACAGGGCTTGTTCCTTTCCTCACTAATGCTTTCACTGCTGGACATAACTCTCACACTCAATTTCCCTCTGTCAACTGCCATGAAAAAGGCCTTCCCTCCCTTCTCTACCCTCTCAATTCCTCCATCACCCAAGGCCCCTCAGAGTTCTAACCTTCCTCATCTCCCCCTCAAAAAGATCTTCCCTCACTGATCTCCTCCCACAAAGTTCTGATCTTTACTTCCAGTCACAGATGCCTTCCCTCCCTCATCTTCCCTAAAAAAGTTCTTTTCTGACTCACTTCCCCACACAAAGTCCTTCCCTCTCACACGTTTCTTCGAAAGGCTTACCCTCCCTCACCTTCTCTCTCAAAGGCCTCCCTCTTGAATACACCCTCAAAAAGTCCTTCACTCCCTCTTTTCCCTTCATAAAGGCCATCCCTTCCTTCACTAAAGCCTTCCATGTCTCACCTCCCACCATTCCTTCTCTCACCTCCCCTAACAAAGTATAAACCTCTCACAAGTTCCCTCACAAAGACCTTCCCTCCCTCACCTCACCTCAAAAAGTCTTTCACTCCCTTCCCTTCCCTCACAAAATACTAATCTCTCATCTCCCTCAGAAAAGGCCTTTCTTTCCTTACATCCATCACTAATGCATTCTCTGCCTCACCTTCCTTACAAGGTCTTTCCTCCCTCACCTGCCCTCACAAAGTATTAACTTCCCTCATCTCCCCTCAAAAAAGCCTTTCCTCCCTCACCTCCTTTCACAAGGTACTAAACTCCTCCATGTTCCCTCACAGATGCTTTTCTTTCTCTCATGAAGGCCTTCTCTCACTCACCTCCCCTCACAAAGGCCTTCCCTCCCTCAACTGCCCTTAGAAAGGACTAGCATTCCTCACATCTGCAGACAAAGTACTAGCCTCCCTCACCTCGTCTCACAAAGACCTTTCTACTCTTATCTCCATTCGCAAGGGTCTTGCCTCCCTGATCTCTCCTCAAAATGGCATTCCTTTCCCTCATAAATGCCCTCCACCTCTCAACTCCCCTCACAAAATGCTAACCTCTCCCACCTCCTCTCACAAAGGCCTTCTCTTCCTTCAACAATGCACCCCTGCCTCACTTACCCTCACAGTGGACTTCACTCCATCACTTTCCCTCACAAAGGTTTTCCCTCACTCATCTCTCTCAATGGTTCCCTTCCTCAAGGCCTTTCACAAGGGACAAACCTCCCTCTTCTCCCCTCATAAAGCACTCACCTCCCTCATCTCCACTCAAAAAGGCCTTCCTTCGTTCACCTCCCCTCAGAGAGTACTAACTTCCCTCACTTCCCCCTACAATGTGCTTCCCTCCCTCATCTCACCTAAAAAATACCTTCCATCTCTCACTTTCTCTCAAAACAACCTTCACTCCTTCACTTCCCCTCACAAAGCCATTTTCCCTTTCCCATTTAAAAATATTATGTGTATTTGCCTGTTTCAGGAACAATTTTATCTAAATGAAAGTGAGTAAATGATTAGGTATTCAGAGATTTGATGCATTAATATTATATAGAGAACTTATTTTTATTTAGGCTACAATCAACCCTCGGTATCAGTGGGGGATTGGTTCCAGGAACCCGAGGATACCAAAATGGTTGGTTGAATCTGTGGATGTGAAATCCTTGGCTATGGAGGACCAACTGTATCTATCTTCCTCTTAATAATCCTGTTTGATTTTCATTATCTTGAATGCTTTGTCACAGCTTAAAGGTGGATTCTTTCTGCTTTTTCCCATACTGGGAAAAAATATTCACATATTTAAAAAAAACTTTTAAAAATCTAATTTAAACCAATTTCTAAGGGGGGAAGCATGCAGCTTCAGGTTTATTAGGGGCGAATGGATAGTCTCCCATAGAAAATAAAAGTCTGATTAACTGAGATGAGAGGATGCCACATCTATGAAACAAAAATAGGTTGGTATAGGAAAGAACAATTTCAAAATTTAAACCTAAAACTATGATAGTTGAAAGGAAAAACAAATATTTAAATGGGACAAATAGCAAAGTGGATGCATCTGACACATCATTTAATGAACCAAAGGATCAAACCATGGGATTTTGCCAACATGCAATACAAAAGGATGAACAAACGGAAAGGATGTGAGAAAAATTGAAACATTTAAGATAGATCCAGAAGTGTTAGCATCCATCCTTTAGTGGTCATCAGAGAGAAAAGACAAGGGAGGAATTAAACAAAAAAGTCACGGAATAGAATAAAGACATGAGTCTTGAGGGAAACAGGTGACCCAGTTCCAGCAGGACTAATGAGGATTTTCAAAGAGTGAGTTAGAGAAGTTTCCATCATTTCTCCAGACTCTAAAACAGTGTATAAACCATAGGGACTCAGATTCCTCATCTATAAAGGTGTTTATAATAGTACCTTTGTCTCAAGCTATAGCGTAGAATAAATGTATTGACATGTGGAAATCCCTTAAGACATTTACTGGCACAGAGTAAGAGCAATGATAAGTGTTAGTCAAGTAAAATAACCACTTGGGCATGTTATCACTCCTTCCTATTAAATGAGAAATGATCTATAAGGGCACTTAGCATTGACCGGAAGTTGTAAGCTGGAGGCTCCCAATTCTGCCATTTAAAGGATTTGGGGCATGAGGGGGACCCAAGTTGCAGCCCTTTGTGTTATTCTCCCTAGGCCATAGACAGCAAAGTGTTTGGGCCAAGTATTCCCCGGAGATTCAGAGCCTCAATCGCATTTGCCCCTAAATCATCACATTTATTAACTAACATCTTTGTCATGTTTTCTAGAAGCAGGAGCTACTAGCAGATGTCCTTGTTTGCCCTGCAAAAGGAAGGATTTCTGTGTGAGCTGCATCTAAGCCACCTTAGCCTGTCCTTTGATGCTCACCTCGGAATCACTCTCTCTGGTTGATAGCATCTTTGAGGCCAACTTCCTGGAATGGTAGTTTTTAACTTCAGGAGCATTGTGCTATAAAATTACTTTCAAAGATACAAGACAAGCAAAGCAAGCCATTATGCACAAGACAAATTGGCTATGCACATTCCCAAGTGTGTTCAAGGCAAAAGCATTTCAGAGAGTGGTAAATAATAACCATCATAGCTATTATTTGTTGACTTTCGACTATACGCCAGTCATTGTGTCTAATTTAATTCTCCTAAAAGTTCTGTGATGGTGACACACTATCTGCTTTCCACAAATTCAGAAACACAAGCTCACATAAATTGAGTGACTTTCTTAAGGTAACAGGTAGGTAGGAAGTTTCAGAGCTGGGTTTGAATTCAGACCAATGTTTCTTTGTTTGTTTTGTAACTCTATTTTTAACTTTCTCCCTAATAATAAAGTGGACATTTATTAGCAAAGCCCTATGAGACCTCATCTTTGCTGGCCTCTCCAGTCATTTCTCTCCACTCTGCCCCTCTCTCACTGTGCTCCAGTCACACTGGTCATTTTGCTGTTCATCATCACACTGCCCTGTTCTTACCTCATGGCATTACTACTTGCTGTTCCTTCTACCTAAAATACTCTTCCTCGAAATCTCCACATTGCTCACTCCGTCTCATTGTTCAGGTCTCAACTCAAATGTCAACTTCTCAGAGGTTTATCCACAACCTCCAGCTATAGCAGCTGTTCCCCACCCCAACACACACACACTCTCAACCACCTGCTCACCCATGAAAATGTTAACTCCTGATGGCAGGAAATTTTGACTTCTTGTTCTTCACTGTAAGCCCAGGGCCTACAACTATGTCTGATACATACTAGGCACTGAAGGTATATTTATTTCCTGAAACACTGGTATCTTTTGTAAAGTGCCATATTCATATAATATGTATATTGGTCCAAGCAGGACCAAGACTGGCTTGAGGGAGCTGGGAAAAGAGATTGGTTTGGGGTTTTATGGTGGTTAGGGGCTGGGGCTCGGGTGAGGGTTCCTGTCCATGGGCTGGGGCTTGTCTAGGTCAACTTTCTGTTAGAGTGTCTTATCAGTTTGTCCAGATGTGGGGCAGAAGGAGAAACGGGAGGAGGAGTGGGGCTTGAAAGCTGTCAGCAGTCAAACATCAAAAAATGGAGTCAGGTTTTATTACATACTACCACCCTCTCCCTCACATCACATGTCTCCTTATCTGGGCTCTGGTAATATAAACCCTGATATCACCCACCCTCTCCTTCCCATCTCCCACCCCCAGAAACACCAAAGCCCTTTCTTCTTTACCTGTGGGTTAAAGTGACAAGGAGGGAAATCTGTCTTCAGTGCTCAGCCACGACCCAGTCCTTGTATCCAATGTCTGCGTTAATTGTCGACCTGCCAGTCTGATCCCACACTCTGCTGGACTTTGTGTGTACCCTCTCTTCTAACACACCTGCCTCTTCCCTTTCTTTCTCTCTCCCCACCAACAGAGAACTCACAAAGACACATACATGCATATTCTTTTCAAAATGTGTTGATTTTATTAATCATCACAGTTGGAGTAGTTTTGGTGTAAGATTTAGTCTCTATGAGGTGGCTGTTTCTCCAGAGCCTCCCCTGGAGACACAGAGGATAGTTGTATTTTTCTGGGCTCTACTATGCAAAAGGCATTACTTGCGAAGGCAGTGTTGTCCATGCTTTCCTGTTCCTGGACTGCCTTATTTGGATCCTTCTTTTTATGCCTTCTGTGGTAACAGACTATTATTTTCTGCCTTTTTGTTCTCTTTGGATTTCTTGAACTCTGTTGAAGGGCTAATTTTACCTTCTTGAAGATCTTCTTCAACTGGTAGGGAAAGAGAATGAGCCGAGAAGGGCATTAATTTGGAGGCAGTGGATGGGGGATGCATGGGAAGGGTGGATTTATAAAACGGGTGTGGGATGAGGAGTGGGTTTGTGCCCAACAAGGACAGGTAGGAATCTTGGGAGTGGGGTAGATGGGGAAGTAGAGGAGGACCAGGGGCAGTGTGATCTGACCTTTTCAATGTCTTTGGTGTTGGGTTGACAAGGGGTCTTCTGATTCATCCTCTCTTTGCTGCTTGCAGCTGGCTGGTTAATGCTTGTGGTTGGTGGTTCTGAATCTGTGCTGGGCTCTTGTGGTTTTCTGTTCACCTCTGCCATGTCTAAGCCAACAATGACCTGACCAACAGGGCTCCTGACCTCCCTATATACTCTCTCCCCAGGACAATGAAGAGCCATACCCTTCAGCTTTGTTTGGTTAGCAAGAAACTCCTCCTAGCCAATGGTAATATGGGGGTGGCTTAGACATAAAAATGCACCACCCCGCCACATCTGGTGGTGGTGGGGAGTAGAATGCAAGGGAGGTCCAAATTCTCTGGTTAGAGAAAGGGAGCATTTCCTCAACTACCCCTAAAGAGACTTCTCAAAGTGACCTTTCACCTCTCCTCATCTCCCTTGGTTCATCGTGGTGGATCATGTGGCAGAGAGAGGGTGTTTCCTCCAAGCCCCTCCTCATGCCCACTCTATTCAGTGGTTCATTCTGTTCTCTCCCTCTCTCCACTGCTACCTAGTTTTTGTATGTCTTACCTAAAATTCCTCCAAGCGAATGAGGTCGTATATAAGTCTCAGTAGAGATGTTTATCATCCCATTTCCCTCCAACAATGGTCTTAAGGCCATTCACTACTTGGCAATCATCAAGCAACCTTCCCTGTGTGTGTGTGTGTGTGTGTGTGTGTGTGTGTTTATCTGTGTGTATGTGGTCACTGGAGATACTTTGGGGAGCCTATATACCCTGCTCATATTTATAACTTTCTTCTTCCAGGAAGACTCAAGTTAGTCATCATCAGTGTTACAGACCTCCTCCAAGGCCATGGTTGAATTAACCCTTTGGTTGTGCCACACGGGTGCCATACAAATGAGGATTAGGATCTTTTTCAGTGACAGAGGCATAAGCAGCAGCAGCATTTTGTAAGTGTTCTAGTGTGTTAGTCAGGGTTCTCCAGAGAAATAGAAACAATATATACAATGAGGAATTGGCTCACATGATTATGGAGCATGAGAAGTCCCACGATCTGCACTCTGCAACCTAGAGGCCTGAGAAAGCCAGTGGTGTAATTCAGTCTGAGCCTGAAGGCCTGAGACCCGAGGGAGCAGATGGTATAAATCCCAGTCCAAGGTCAGGAGAAGATGTGATGAGATGTCCCAGCTCATCACAGAAGAAGTAGTGAGGCAGAATAAACGGAGGAATTTCTCCTCCCTCTGGCTTTTGTTCTATTCAGGTTCTCAACAGACTGGATAATGCCCACCCACACTGTGGAAGGCAATCTGCTTTACCCAGTCCACTGATTCAAATGCTAATCTCATCTGGAAACACTCTCACAGACACTCCCAGAAACAATGTTTAATCTGGGCACCCCATTGCCAGTCAAGTTGACACAAAATTCACCATCACTAGTTGGATCACACGTCACACATCACAAGGGGTCACCACACGTTGACCCCTTGTCAACTTGGCACCCATACACATATTCTTAAACCATACTTAATCTCAAATAAAAACAATAACAAGGTCATGATTCCACCTCACATGATACAACCATCCTGGATAAAGCTGAAAATGCACTAACAAACCCCTTCCCCAGAAGAGGAGTTAAAGTCATTGAGTGATGTTTCCTTTTCTCCTTAATATCCTATAACTTAAATACTATGATGTAAGTTAACAGTACTTAAATACTATGATACAGAGTCAATACACCTTATGTTATATGATAGGAGGATAAGAGAGGGAAGAAAACAGATATTTTACACACACACACACTCACAAACATACTGATAACAAAATAAGGAGAAAATACTCCTGACAATTACAGTCCTTGTTTCTGTAACTCGTCACACGGTCCGACCTGGTATTTATAACTGCCTTCTTTCATTGTCCGTTCCGTATTCCATTTGCCCTCAGCAAGCACCTCAACTGATTGTGGATCTTTACCTGGTGGAGTGAACCCAACCTTGATCCCTGAAGGGTCTGGGCCATTAGTAGGCCTGCATGGATTGGGTTGTAATTTTCCATTGACCTTAATCACAGGGCATAATACTAAGGGGCTTAATAATAAGAGACACCTTTATATCTCCCATACTCCAGACATTGTCTTCCTTACATCCATTCCCTAGTGTGGAGTAGCAGTCCAACGTCCCTTTGGTAGTTAGGATCAATCACTGCAGCCAGCACAGTAACTCCCTTCTTTGCCTGTTGATTCACAGAAGGGGCTCAAAGGCACCGGGTGGCAGCCTTAACTTCCAGTTCAAGGGAAGCATTCCTTCCTCTGAAACTAAGATCTTTAGGCCAGCAGAGCATAGGGTCACAGGAACAGGAAGCAAAAGTTTTGTTAGTGGGTCACTAGGGGTAATAGTGAGTGGTCCCACCACCATTTCCACCCCTTGGTTCCTGGACCCATGAATCCTTGTTATTGGAAAAACAGCCTTCCGGAGGACCTTGTCCCAGCCCTGTAAAGTATTGTCACCTAGCTGGCACTGTAACTGAGTTTTCAAAAGGCCATTCCATCGTTCTGTCAAGCCAGCTGCTTCGGGATGGTGGGGAACATGGTAGGAACAGTGAATTCCATGAGCGTGGGCCCACTGCCACACTTCTTTTGCTGTGAAGTGAGTTCCTTCATCAGAAGCAATGTTGTGTGGAATACCGTGAAGAAGATAAGATATTTTGTAAGCCCATGGACGGTAGTTTGGGCAGAAATATCGTGTGCAGGGAAGGAAAATCCATATCCAGAGTAAACGTCTATTCCAGTAAGGACAAAACGCTGCCCCTTCCCTGATAGAAGTGGTCCGATGTAATCAACCTGCCACCAGGTAGTTGGCTGATCACCCTGGTGAATGGTGCCATGTTGAGTGTTCAGTGTTGGTCTGTTGCTGGAAGATTGGGCACTCAGTGGCTGTAGCCAGGTCAGTCTTGGTGAGTGGAAGTCCATGTTGCGGAGTCCGTGCATCACCTCCATCCCTGCCACCATGGCCACTTTGTTCACAAGCCCATTGGGCAAACACAGGACTGGCTGGGGAAAGAGGCAGACTGGTACCCACAGAACGGTTCATCCTATCCACTTGAATATGAAAATCCCCCTCTGCTGAGGTCGCCCTTTGGTGAACATTCACAGGGGACACAGATATCATCACACTTTTTGCCTAGAGAGGCCTGTCCACATACCTCTTCTTCAGACTTCCCTGTCACCCATTTTCCAATCGCGTTCCTTCGAAGTCCCTGACCTACAGCCAGACCACTGGTCAGAGCCCATGGACTGGTATATAATCACACGTCTGGCCATTTCTCCTTCCAAGCAAAGTGAACAACCAGGTGCACTGTTCGAAGTTCTGCCCCCTGGGAGGGTTTCCCTTCACCACTGTCCTTCAGGGAGGTCCCAGAGTGGGGCTGTGGTGTTGCAGCTGTCCACCTGTGGGTGGTGCCTGCACATGGTGCAGAACCATCTGCAAACCAGGCCCAAGTCTTCTCTTCCTCTGCCAATTGATCAGGGGGAACTCCCCCACGAGGCCATAGGTGCAAGCTGGGAGAGAGAAAGTCGTGTGGCAGGAGCAGGGACCATGGCCATTTGGACCACTTCTTCGTGGAACTCATTGGTGCCTTCAGGGCCTGCTCAGGCCTGGTTACGTCTATATCACTTCCATTTGACGATGCAGCACTGCCGTGTACCCCCAACTTCATGGCTTGGTCAGATAACACTCAGTTCATGAGGGGCAGCTCAAGTCGCATGGTAACTTGGTGGCCCATGGTTGGATGTTCAGTCTCTACTGAGGCCCAGTAGCTGGGGCCAAAAGCTATTTCTCAAAAGGAGAGTAGTTAAGTGCAGATGATGGCAGTGCCTTGCTCCACAATCCTATAGGGGCCTGCCAGAAGCTCCAAACAGCATCCCTATTCGCCACTGATACTTCAAACAGCGTTGGATCTGCTGGATCACATGGCCCAAGTGGCAGAGTAGGTTGCACGGCAGCCTGGACCTGTTGCAGAGCCTGCTCTTGTCCTGGGCCCCACTCAAAGCCAGCAGCTTTTCGGGTCACTCGGTAAACAGACGAGGGTAACACATCTAAATGGGGAATATTTTGCCTCCCCAAATCCAAAGGGGCCCAGTAGGCCTTGTGACTCCTTTTTGGTATAAGAGGGGCCAGATGCAGCAACTTATCCTTCACCTCAGAAGGGATATCCCAACATGCCCCACACTGCTGGACCCCTAGAAATTTCACTGAGGTAGAAGACCCCTGAATTTTTGTTGGACTTATTTCCCACCCTCTGACACGCAGCTGCCTTACCAGTAAGTCTGGAGCAGTTGCTACTTCTTGCTCACTAGGCCAAATCAGCATAATATCATCAATGTGGTGGACCAGCACAATATCTTGTGGAAGGGAAAGGCACTCAAGATCCCTGCAAACTAAATGATGACATAGGGGTGGAAAGTTGATATACCCATGAGGTAGGATGGTGAAGGTGTATTGCTGCCCTTGCCAGCTGAAAGCAAACTGCTTCTCGTGGCCTCCTGGACAGGGATGGAGAAAAAGGCATTTGCCAGCTCAGTAGCTGCATACCAGGTTGCAACAGAGATGTTAATTTGCTTAAGCAATGTCACCACATCTGGTATAGCAGCCGCCATTGAAGTCACCACCTGGTTAAGCTTACGGGAATCCACTGTCATTCTCCAAGATCCATCTGTCTTCTGCACCAAATAGGCCAAATAGGTGAGTTCAATGGCGATATGGAGGGAATCGCCACTCCTGCCTCTTTCTAGTCCTTGATGGTGGCACTAATCTCTGAAATCCCCTCAGGTATGCAGTATTCCTTTTGGTGTACTCTTTTCTTAGGTAGAGGTAGTTCTAGTGGCTTCCACTTGGCCCTCACTCCACAGGTCATGGAACCAATGTGGGTATTCTGCCAGCTGCTGAGAATGTCTATTTCAATTATGTGTTCTGGGACTGGGGAAATAACCACAAAATGGTTTCAGGGACCCACTGGGCCCACTGTGAATCGGACCTAAGCTAAAACTCCATTGATCACCTGGCCTCCATAACCTCCTACTCTGACTAGTGGACCAGAGTGAGTGATGCTTTGGGTCTCCTGGAATTAGCATCAGTTCAGAGCCAGTGTCCAGTGGTCCCTGAAAGGACTGATTATTTCCTTTTCCCCAATTCAGAATCACACTGATAGAAAGCTGTTGGTCCCTTTGTGGAAGGCTGGGAGAAAGACTGACAGTATACATTTTTGGGAATGTACTGAGGTCCTTCCTCAAGCAAACCCACCTCCTCTTCATTCAAGGAGTTCTGGTCTAGAAACTAGTTCAAATCTGGTGCTTGACTGGGGGACTGTGACTCTCTGTTTCTATCATTCAAGTTAGACTTTAGTTCACTAGATCTAAAACACCTCTCCTTATAGAGATCAAGTAAGAACTTAATAGGCTTCTGTTATGGATTGAATTGTGTTCCCCCCAAAATTCATATGTTGAAGCCCTAACCCCCAATGGGACTATATTTGGAGATAGGGCCTTTAGAGAGGTAAATAAGGTCAAATGAGTCATAGGGTGAGGCCCTAATCAAAAATTATTGGTGTCCTTATAAGATGAGGAAGAGACACTAAAGATACAGGCACACAGAGAAAAGGCCGTGTGTGGACATAGCGAGATTTCAGCCATCTTCAAGCCAAGGAGAGAGGCCTCAGGCAAAAGCAACCCTTTTGTCACTTTGATCTTGGACTTCTAGCCTCCAGAATTGTGAGACAATAAATTTCTGTTGTTTAAGCCATGCAGTTTGTAGCATTTTGTCATGGTAGCCCTAAGTAAAGAACACAACTTCCTACCTATTTCACTTCTAGAAGCATCATGATCAGCTAGCCAACATCATAGGTCTCCATGGGTCAGAGTATTCTGATTGCCGCTTTGACTCTGCTGTCCATTATGGTAACCACATCTACCTTGCCTTTGGCTATTGAGTGCTGCCACTTGGCCCCCGCCACCCCAGGATCTAATAACTCCTGTTGCATTTAGATTTCCCAATTCAGTGGCAGCAATTTTCACTGTAAGTTCTGGCCTACAGACAAGAGTGGTCATGTAGCTCTTCAAAGATACTGGGTCTCCCCTCACAAATTTATTTCTCACAGTTGTGGTGAAGGTGTGTCCTCTACACCCTCCCAGCGTGGATGAGTAGGTATTAAATGACACATCCTCTCTCATGTACCACTGTCATTAAGCTTTTGAATTCCTCCCCCTACAGTATACCAATGTAAGTCTGGCATTTCAAGTTAATTTACTGTGGGCCACCTTTCAGTCCATGTTTCAGCCAAAACAACCAAAGAAACTGTTAGAGCCCTTTTTAACTCCCCAAACTGCAACACTGAATACACAATCGCTGCTTACCGGGACCATATTGATAAATTTGGCCTGATTCAACTTTATGTTCCTTCCACCATTATCTCACATCATTAATATCCATTCCCACACATATTCCCAAGATTTGTCTGTATAAATTAGAAAAATTATGCAGTTCTTTTGGAGTATAGCACACTTCCCCATAGGTCACATTTTGCGCCTTACCTTTAGGGGCCTGCTAGGACTTGAGTCTAGCTATAGGTCTAGAAACAAAAAGGGAGGAGTGGAGGTGGGTCCTGAGGAGAAACATCGGTGTCTCTTGAGGCAAATACTGCAGGGGAGGCTATTACAGTTTCCTCAGGCAATGCAAGTTTAATGTCCTCAGATAGGGGTGGAGAGCTTGCTTCTACTGGCAAAGAATTTGGGAGTTCAAAGTCCCCACCTTCATCACTGTCTTCCCATATATTCCCATTCCGATTTTCACCCACACTTTGACACTTAACACTCTACAGGGTTGGGAATTCAATTGTCATTGCAAGTCAGCCACTCTCAAGATGAGATTCTGGGTTTGGTTTTCAGAAAACTCAGCTCTGTGGCTACAGGAGATAGGGATCTCTTTCAGGGCAGATACAGAAGCTTTCAGGTCATTTATGTGACACTTGAGCTGAGAATTCGAATCCCTGAGCTCATCTTTTTTCTCCCTCCACTTTGTCCAGTGACATTAAACAGCCAACTCATTATGTTCACTAGTTTGACAAAAATGTTCTCAAGTTTCATATACACGGCCACCCAGAACCTTGTCTCTTTTTAGTGTTTGATCAGTAGTATCCAATGGTCATATTTTGCATATCTCTATTACCATATCATGTCATGGACTATCAGTGTCCTTTTTATTACTGGGAGTAAGAGTCATTAGTGTCTTTAAATCTAATCACACTGGAGAACTGATTCCAGAAACCTCAGAACCAATTCAGAAAACTCATTCTTAAGATTCTGTTCTTCAATAACCTCTCTTGGTACCAAAATCTGTATTAGTCAAGGTTCTTCAAAAAAACAGAACCATTGGATCCTGTGGGTGAGGACCTACACACCACTTGTGAAGCCATGCTGTGGTGGCATCCCATACAAAGCAGAGGAAGATGGGCACAGATGTTAGCCCAGGGCCAATCTTCCTCGGCAAAAAGAGGAGGATTGGCAATGGATGTGAGCTCAGGGCTAATCTTCCTAAAATAATAATAATAATAATGAAGGCAAAGAGGCATATTTGGGGTGGCGAATTCTGATCCCCCACAGTAGGAATGTAAAATGGTACAGCCACTAGAGAAAGCACGGAAACACTATGAAATATAGAGATTCCTCAAAAAATTAAAAATAGAACTACTATGTGATCCAGCAATCCTACTTCTGGGTATATATCCAAAAGAACTGAAAACAGGATCTTGAAGAGATATTTGCAGACCTATGTTCATTGCACCATTATTCATAATAGTCAAAAAGTGGAAGCAACCTAAATGTCCATCGATGGATCAATGGACAAAGAAACACGGTATATACATACAATGGAGTATTATTCAGCCTTGAGAAAGAAGGGAATTTTGTCATAGGCTACAACAGGGATAAACCTTGAGGACGTTAAGCTAAGTGAAATAAACCAGTCAGAAAAAGAAGCAGAAAAAAAAACAGAACCAATGGAGTGTGTGCGTATGTGAGTGCTTGTGTGTGCATGCATGTGTGTGCATGTGTGTGTGTGTATATAGAAAGAGAGAGATAGAGAGATTATAAGGAACTGGCTCACAGGAGTGCGGAGGAGGGCAAACCCAGATTTTGCAGGGTAGGCCACCAGGCTGGAGACTTAGGGAAGAGTTGATGTTGCAGTTCAAGTCCAAAGAAAGTCTGCTGGAAGAATCCCCTCTTGCTCAGGGGAGGTCAGTTTTTTTCAGGGTAAAGCCTTCAACTGGTTGGATGAGACCCACCCACATTATGGGGTATAATGTGTTTTACTGAAAATCTACCGATTTAAATGTTAACCTCATCTAAAAAATACCTTCTCAGAAATACCTAGAAAAATGTTTGACAAAATAACTGGGTACTGTGGCCTAGCCAAGTTGACACACAAAGTAAAGCATCAGAGTTTCTTACATATGACAGCAAAAGCACAGCCACAAAAGAAAACAGAGAGAGAGAGAGAGAAATTGTAGGCCGTCCAAATCAAAAACTTTTGTGCATCAAAGGACTCTGTCTAGAAAGCGAAAGGACAGCCCACAGGGTGGGAGAAACACTTGCAAATCATATAACTGATAAGGGCCTATTTTCCAGAACGCATAAAGAACTGTTGCAGCTCAACAAGAAAAAGAAAGGCAACCCAGTTAAAAAATGGGCAAAGGACTGGAATCGACATTTCTCCAAAGGGCAGAAGTACAAATGGCCAAGAGGCACACGAAAAGATGCTCAACATCATTAGCCATTAGGGAAATGTGAATCAAACCCACCGTGAGCTACCACTTCACACCCACTAGGATGGCTATTGTTAGCAAACAACAGACGCGGAAAATAGCAAGTTTTGGCGAGGATGTGGAGAAATCGGGACCTTCATACGCTGCTGCTGGGAATGCGATATGGTAGAGCCGCTGTGGAAATCACTTGGGCGGTTCCTCCATAAGTTAAACGTAGAATTACCTCACGACCCGCAATCCTACTCGCAGATATCTACCCCAAAGCACTGCAAACAGGTGTTCCCACAGAACCCTGTGCGGAACGCTCACTGCCGTGCTATTCACAACAGCCACGAGGTGGAGATCACCCAAACGCGTCTATCAACTGATGGACGGATGGATACACAACGTGTGGTCTCTCCAGACAACGGAATCTTATTGGCCCGAAAAGGAATGAAGCGCTGATTCGTGCTGCCCCGTGGATGACCCATAGTGAAAACATGATGGCTAAGGGAAAGCAGCCAGACACAAGAGGCCACCTCTTGATCGTATAACTCCATCTGTAGGAAGTCTCCAGAATAGGCAAACCTCTATGGACAGGGAGCCCAGGAGTGGTTGCCTGGCTGCTGGGGGCAGGTGCCGGCTGGGGGCCGGCCAGGGGGTGGGAGGAGGGGGGGGGCAGTGGGAAGGGACTGCCTGACGGGTACAGGGCTTTCTTTTCCGGGTGGTGCCCACGTTTTGGATCTGGGTGGTTGTGACGATCGCCTGACCGCGCGAGTGTCCACTTGGTGGCACCGGATCGTCCAAGTCTGTCGTCTTTTTCCGTCCACGTTCCCATCCGGTGGAAAGGGAGGGTTCCCTCAAAGAGAGGGTCCAGGGCGCAGGGCGAGCGGGCTCGTGCCGGCGCCCTTTCGCTGCAGGCCCAGGCCCGCCATTTCCGGGAGCCAATGGGAAAGCAGTGACGTCACCGGATCGACGTGTCAGCGAGCGTGCGCCCCGACCAATGGGGGGGCCGGTGCGTGGTCGCTAGGATACGGAGTAGGGGCCGAGTACCCGCCGTCTTGAGAGCTTGGGACCCGCCGACCCACCTCACCTCACCTCACCTCACCTCACCTCACCTCACCTGAGCGACCCGGACTGAGCTGAACCTCATCCCACCGCAGAAGAGCTAGTCCCGTCGAGCAGAAGGCGCGGCTCAAGCCCAGCATGCCCGGGAACCGGAGCCGTCGTCGCCGTCGTCGCCGTCGTCGTCGTCGTCGTCGTCGTCGTCGAGGGTCGTCCGGTGGCCAGAGTCGGCCCCGCTCCCGCACCGCCCGAGCGGAGCTATCGTTCTCTGTGAGCCACGTGGAGCGCCTCCTGCGGCAGGGCCACTACACCCGGCGCCTGAGCCCCTCCACCCCGGTCTTCCTGGCCGCCGTCGTCCAGTACCTGACGGCCAAGGTCCTGGAGCTGGCGAGCAACGAGGCCCACAACGGCGGCAGGAGGCGCATCACCCCAGAGCTCGTGGACATGGCGGTCCACAACAACGCGCTGCTCAGCGGCTTCTTTGGGGCTACGACCATCTCCCAGGTGGCCCCGACCCGGGAGTAGCTGCCCGGCGTGACCCGGGTCCGCGGGCCTCGGTTGGCCGGCCGGCCGTCCACCCAGCCGGCCGTGCGTCCGCCCGTCGGGCGCCAGGCCCGCGCACAGCCCCGGGGCGGCCCCAGCCTGTCTGGTGCCTTGGGCACAGTCATGGAAAAATCAATAAAGTGTTTCAGGAAACCCGTGTGCGTGCCTCGGTCACTCTGCGCGGGAGATGCTGGTGCTGGGACATCCCTCCTTGGAGGGGTGGGGGCCGGCGGCGGTCTGGCTGGGGGTGGTGGGGAGGAGTCGCGGATGACAGAGAGGAGCGGTGGACAGTGCGGGGTGGGGTGGGGCCCCGCGAGCGAGAGGCTGGCTGCGGTGGGGTCGGGGGTGAGGCTGGGGTACGGAAGACTCCGCCATCGGCCCTGAGCAAGTCAGAGCCCAGCCAAGTCCCCAGAAGGACGGTCTTCGCTGGGGTGGAGCTCCAGACCAGGACTGCGGCGTCGTGACCCGGTGAACTCGCAATGGCGACCGGGGGTGGCGCGTGGGGGGTGCGGGGTGCGGGACGCGGGGGAGGAGGCGGACAGAGCGGATGGCAAGGACTCCAACCGGGCAGGGGCTTTGACGCGGAGAAGACGGAGGAGGGACGGGCGCTCGAGAAATGATTGGCAAAGTCGGGATTAGGGCCACGCGGACGCCGAGTTTAGCTTTGGTCGCGTTCCCTTGGAGACGCTAGGAGACGCCCCTAGCAACCTGGGCAAACGAGCTGTCACCTAGCAACAGCGGGCGCCCGGCCGGGCCCCGCCCAGGGGTCCCCGATTTGCATACGCCGCTCGCAGCCGGGCCAGGCCCCACCCCAGGATTTCGGATTTGGATACGCAGCTTGCCCAAGGCAAGGCTCCTCCATTCAACATTCTTGCATGTGAACCTGGCCCCTGCAGAGGCATTTCCCCAGAACCCTTAATTTGCATACGTAACTTGCGCTGGACCAGGCTCCACCTCTGATCACTGGATTTGCATATCGCAAAGGAAAAGGCGCCTTAGGGTCTGAAAGGCAGAGTAATAACTGAGTCTGAGACCCGTGTTTGTAAATTCATGCTATTTCTTTATGCCTCATGTAGTCTGAATTTGATCAGCAAGAACTTTTATGCCTACTCTTTCCCTGCTAGAGTACTAGTCCTTTACTGAACTTTAATTTCTTCATTTTTTTACAGTGAGAGCATAACGCCTGCCCTCCGTTTCAGAATAGTGATTAGAAGACTTAAAGAGAAATTATATTATATGCCCGTATAAGTTTATAGACAGATATATGTATATATATAATATATAACATAAATTATATTTTTAAAATATATAAAAATATAGTTGTGCCAAAATAAGGATTTGCTAAGTATTATGGGAAGTACTATATGCAGTCCATGATACTGTATTATTTCTTCTTTGTTTTTCATTTTATTTTTTGTGTTATACAATAAAATCCACCTCTCTTGGAGCCCAGTTCTATGAGTTTAACACATGTATAGAGGGATGTATCCACCACCACATTCAGGACACGGAACAGCTCCTTCAACCCAGAAAAGTCCCTAATCTGGTACGACTGTCCCTGTTTAGTCGTTGTGATTTTTTGTTAAATTAACACTTGTTAAACAGAACCCCAGGTGAGGCGTCGGATGGCGAGCCAAGGTTCAACAAAGACCACCAGGCAAAGTGAAATAGAGAAATGTATTACTCACAGGTCCTGAGGAGGTACACAGCAAGCCTGGTGAGCCACACCGGGAGGTTAAGGTCGGGTATAGGAAGAGAGTAAGCGGCAGGACCTGGGGCATATGCCTTTCTTAGGGTCCACGCGTGAAGTGTCTCTGGGGTTCCAGGGTGGAGGCTGGATTGGTCAATTCAAAACAACAACACAAAAAGAGTAGGGTTTTGGTAAGCTCTGTGGGACTCTTATCTAAGGGACCCACAAAGGGAAGGAGCTGGGAGACAAGAGAGACTGTGTCTCACCAGGGGCTTTCCATACACCACGACCATTATACATCATGGGCATTGAGGAAGTCATTTCAGGTACTTACACTTACTTGTGCCTTGCTGGCTGCCATCTAGGTCATGCCCTTGGGGGTAGACTAGTGTCAGCTCAAGGCCCCTGCAGCTACTTTGCCACAAAAATAGATGCAGAGGCAGCAATATTATGGAGTAGTCTAAACTCTCAACATTGGTCAAATCCTTTCCTGAGACCTAACCCCTGACAACTACTGTTCTGTTCTCCGTCTCTGTGGAACTGCCTTTCCCAGAATGTCTTGTAAGTGGATTCATACAGTATGTCACCTTTTGAGACTGGCTCCTATCACTCAACACGGTGCTTTGAGGTTCATCTAGGTCGTTGTGTGTATCAATAGTTATGTTTTATTGTCAAGTATTATTCCATTATATGGATGTACCACATTTTGTTTAACCATTTGCCTATTGTAGGACATTTTTGTTGTTTCTAGGTTTTGGCAATTTTGAATAAAGCTGCTACAAACATTAATGGATACGTTTTTGTATGAATATAAATTTTTCACTTCTCTAGGATAAATACCCAGGAGTTGGACTGCTGGCTCATATGAAAAGTTCCCTCAGGCCCCTTCCCAATTGGTTTCGCCCTCATCCCCTAGAGGCAACCGTTGTTCTTATTTTTTTCCACCACATATTAGTTTCGCCTGCTCTAGAACTTCAAATAAATGGAATCATACATGTAGTTACTTGCTTTTTTTTTTGAGGAAGATTGGCCCTGAGCTAACATCTGTTGCCCATCTTCCTCTCTTTTTTCCTTTTTTCTCCCCAATGCCCCAGTACATAGTTGTACATCCTAGTTGTAGGTCCTTCCAGTTCTTCTATGTGGGTCGCCGCCTCAGCATGGCTTGATGAGCGGTGAGTAGGGCCGTGCCAAGGATCCAAACTGGCGAACCCCGGGCCGCAAATCGGCACACGAGAATTTAACTGCTGCACCACGGGGCCGGCCCCCATGTAGTTACTTTCAGTGAGGCCTCTTTTTAGATCCACCCGCATTGTTGTGTGTATCAATGATTCATTCCTTTTTATCACTTAGTGTTATTTAGCTGTATTGATAAACCACTTTGTGTATACATTCAACTGTTGATGGACATCTGGTCTTTTTTCAGTTTTTTATTATTATGGAAAAAGCTGCCCTGAACGCTTGTGTTCTAGTTTTTGTGTGCACACATGCTTTCATTTCCCTTGGGTAATTCCTAAAAGTGGAAGTGTTAGGTAGTAGGTTAGGCGCATATCCAGCTTTATAATAAACTGCTAAATTGTTTTCAAAAGTGTTTGTACCATTTTACACTCCCACACTGTGTGAGGGTTCCTGTTGTTCCATATTCCTGCCAACATTTGGTGTTGTCAGCTGGTTACTTTTAGTTATTCTGGTGGATGTATGGTGATATCTCATTGTGGTTTTAATGTGAAATTACCTAATGACTAAAGATGTTGAGCATATTTTCAAGTTGCCAAAAGAGTGGTGCTAAGATCTTCAACATGATTGTAATTTTTCCAATGTCTAAATAACCATTCCAGCTTTCTCATACCTTCTGTTTGTGTGGTATATGTTTATACGTCCTTTTACTTTCAATCTTTCTGTGTCTTTTTATTTAAAGAGCATCTCTTTTTAAAATTTTATTTTGTTGTAATAACACTTAAAACGAGATCTGGCCTCTTAAATTTTTTAGTGTACGATACATTATTGTTGACTATAGGTACAATGTTATACAGCAGATCTCTAGAATTTATTCACCTGGTTTATGTAAAACTTCATGCCTGTTGATTAGTAACTCCCCATTTTCCCCTCGCCTCAGGCCCTGGCAACTATCATTGCACTCTTTGATTCTATGAATTTAACTATTTTAGATACCTCACTTAAGTGGGATTGTGCGGTGTTTTTCTTTCTGTGACTGGCCTATTTCACTTAGCATAATGTCCTCAAGGTTCATCCGTATTGTTAAAGAGCATCTCATATAGACAGCATATAGTTGAGTCTTGCTTTTGTATACAGTGTGATTATCAGATTAGTCTGCTATGTTGCCAGAACTGAAAGTAAGTCCTGTGCATATTTTGAAGACGTTGGAACCAAGTTTTAGTTGGAATCCAAGCTCAAAATACTCTTTGCTCGCCTTTCCCCAATAGTCTTTGCATAATAGAAGGTTTTCACAAGCTCAATGTACTAGGAGTGGGAACTCAGCATCTAGTTCCCCATTCCACTTCTTGCTCCAGACATTTTTCTTTTACATGTACAATGATTTCTGGAATTTAAAAGTTTTAATTAAGATCGTTAGAGTTTTTTAAAAAATTAACAGTGTCTTTCCAGGCCTACTTAGGATTCAAGATCTAAAGGTAGATGTGAGGGTTCTTTAAAAAGGCCAAGAATTTGCTTCCTCTTGTAGAAACTTTCTCAAGGTTTTTAGACCCTCATATTGATAGACTTACAGATATAGATCTACAGGCTTGGACTATCAGTCCCTCTGCTGAGTACTCACTGAGTAGGGTAGATGGGCATATCCGGTATTTTCCCATCTCTCACTGTCTTCTCTGACTCTTTGCCCCCAGCCTTCACAGAATATATTTACTTAATGTTACAGACTATTTTTACTTAGGGTTTTTACTCAACTCCTAACTTATGCTTAACATTTTTAGTTAATGCTCTTCTCTGTCATCATCTTAGTCATTTTATAATGAGGAACTAATAATCTATACACATACGAACTACTTCCTAGTTTATATTTTATAAAAAAGATTTTCACACACAGCAATCCAAACTCAAGTAATATTTGTATGGGACCCTTGAACTGGAGTGAGTTCCTGGAGATTCTCTGCATTTTTATTCCCTCTACAGGTAATTGTTTGACTTCATCAGCTGCAATGCTACAACATTAGGCTATAGACAAGAATTTTGGATTACATTTTAAGCCTACCTCATGGTACATGAAGTGGATGGGGTTAGGGCAGACAGAGAAGCACATCATTTCGGTTTTTTTCTTGTCAGTACAATGTTAATTCTTAACTGACCTCATTTCTCTGGTAAAAGCAAAAACCATGAACTAGTTCAGTGTATAATACCTACATAGGCTCTCTTGCTCCTTCATATGATCAGTTAAAATGATTCATTTTGCATAACTGTGAGAAATAGTCTTTTTGCTTTTTCTTCTTATCTTTCCATTTTTCCCTCTGGGTGTGGGTCTCTCTCTCTCTCTCTCTCTCACACACACACACCAACACACACGCACACACATCCCAAGAGACAAAGAGTGGACTCTTCGTTTATAGACAATGAGAGACTTTAAGGAGATTGAGGCCAGTGATTCTGAATTCCAGTGCCATTGTGAGCTGGATGCAGACAAGTGAGGAAACACAGCACCAAATGGCTATTCTGGGACAACTTCTGAGCTGCACAGGCTTGTATTTTGGACCAGTGCGGTGTTGCCTCTGTCTGCAGTTGTGCTGGAAGCAGCCTCAGAATTTTCAGGTGAGTTGATAATTTCCGATGCTTTCTCTTCTTCTGACACTGGCACAGGCTCCATCCCTACCCACCACACATTTAGTCATTACTATTATTGGTTATTACATTTTGTTATTTAGGTATTACTTATTACTGTTGTGGAACGAGTACAGAAAACATCTGTAAGTTGATACTTCCTGACATCATCTGATCAGCACCACTGGAGAGGAAGAGGGCTGCACTGAGCCAAAGTTTTCTTAGAGAAGAGAAAATGAAGCTAAGTTTGGAGTGAAATGTAAGGGCGAATAAAAAAATTGATGCGAGAAGAGGATGGAAGATGAGAGGAGAGTTTCCTCTTATTATAGACCCAACAGATTCATTTGGGGAAAAAAAAAAACGCTTTTCCCAAGCATTACTGGCTGTTCTGGGGACATAGGGGTCTTGCGTTTATTTGCAAGGAGAGGGTGTACAGTGTCAGAGAAGCGCGAAAGCAAGAAAAGGAAGTCAAGAATAAATCCTTGGCGATATGCAAATCCAGTGATCAGAGGTGGAGCCTGGTCCAGCGCAAGTTACGTATGCAAATTAAGGGTTCTGGGGAAATGCCTCTGCAGGGGCCAGGTTCACATGCAAGAATGTTGAATGGAGGAGCCTTGCCTTGGGCAAGCTGCGTATCCAAATCCGAAATCCTGGGGTGGGGCCTGGCCCGGCTGCGAGCGGCGTATGCAAATCGGGGACCCCTGGGCGGGGCCCGGCCGGGCGCCCGCTGTTGCTAGGTGACAGCTCGTTTGCCCAGGTTGCTAGGGGCGTCTCCTAGCGTCTCCAAGGGAACGCGACCAAAGCTAAACTCGGCGTCCGCGTGGCCCTAATCCCGACTTTGCCAATCATTTCTCGAGCGCCCGTCCCTCCTCCGTCTTCTCCGCGTCAAAGCCCCTGCCCGGTTGGAGTCCTTGCCATCCGCTCTGTCCGCCTCCTCCCCCGCGTCCCGCACCCCGCACCCCCCACGCGCCACCCCCGGTCGCCATTGCGAGTTCACCGGGTCACGACGCCGCAGTCCTGGTCTGGAGCTCCACCCCAGCGAAGACCGTCCTTCTGGGGACTTGGCTGGGCTCTGACTTGCTCAGGGCCGATGGCGGAGTCTTCCGTACCCCAGCCTCACCCCCGACCCCACCGCAGCCAGCCTCTCGCTCGCGGGGCCCCACCCCACCCCGCACTGTCCACCGCTCCTCTCTGTCATCCGCGACTCCTCCCCACCACCCCCAGCCAGACCGCCGCCGGCCCCCACCCCTCCAAGGAGGGATGTCCCAGCACCAGCATCTCCCGCGCAGAGTGACCGAGGCACGCACACGGGTTTCCTGAAACACTTTATTGATTTTTCCATGACTGTGCCCAAGGCACCAGACAGGCTGGGGCCGCCCCGGGGCTGTGCGCGGGCCTGGCGCCCGACGGGCGGACGCACGGCCGGCTGGGTGGACGGCCGGCCGGCCAACCGAGGCCCGCGGACCCGGGTCACGCCGGGCAGCTACTCCCGGGTCGGGGCCACCTGGGAGATGGGCGGAGCCCCAAAGAAGCCGCTGAGCAGCGCGGTGTTGTGGACCGCCATGTCCCACGAGCTCTGGGGTGATGCGCCTCCTGCCGCCGTTAGGGCCTCGTTGCTCGCCAGCTCCAGGACCTTGGCCGTCAGGTACTGGACGACGGCGGCCAGGAAGACCGGGGTGGAGGGGCTCAGGCGCCGGGTGTAGTGGCCCTGCCGCAGGAGGCGCTCCACGTGGCTCACAGAGAACGATAGGTCCGCCCGGGCGGTGCGGGAGCGGGGCCGACTCTGGCCACCGGACGACCCTCGACGACGACGACGACGACGACGACGACGGCGACGACGGCGACGACGGCTCCGGTTCCCGGGCATGCTGGGCTTGAGCCGCGCCTTCTGCTCGACGGGACTAGCTCTTCTGCGGTGGGATGAGGTTCAGCTCAGTCCGGGTCGCTCAGGTGAGGTGAGGTGAGGTGAGGTGAGGTGAGGTGAGGTGGGTCGGCGGGTCCCAAGCTCTCAAGACGGCGGGTACTCGGCCCCTACTCCGTATCCTAGCGACCACGCACCGGCCCCCCCATTGGTCGGGGCGCACGCTCGCTGACACGTCGATCCGGTGACGTCACTGCTTTCCCATTGGCTCCCGGAAATGGCGGGCCTGGGCCTGCAGCGAAAGGGCGCCGGCACGAGCCCGCTCGCCCTGCGCCCTGGACCCTCTCTTTGAGGGAACGCTCCCTTTCCACCGGATGGGAACGTGGACGGAAAAAGACGACAGACTTGGACGATCCGGTGCCACCAAGTGGACACTCGCGCGGTCAGGCGATCGTCACAACCACCCAGATCCAAAACGTGGGCACCACCCGGAAAAGAAAGCCCTGTACCCGTCAGGCAGTCGCTTCCCACTGCCCCCCCCCTCCTCCCACCCCCTGGCCGGCCCCCAGCCGGCACCTGCCCCCAGCAGCCAGGCAACCACTCCTGGGCTCCCTGTCCATAGAGGTTTGCCTATTCTGGAGACTTCCTACAGATGGAGTTATACGATCAAGAGGTGGCCTCTTGTGTCTGGCTGCTTTCCCTTAGCCATCATGTTTTCACTATGGGTCATCCACGGGGCAGCACGAATCAGCGCTTCATTCCTTTTCGGGCCAATAAGATTCCGTTGTCTGGAGAGACCACACGTTGTGTATCCATCCGTCCATCAGTTGATAGACGTTTGGGTGATCTCCACCTCGTGGCTGTTGTGAATAGCACGGCAGTGAGCGTTCCCGTACAGGGTTCTGTGGGAACACCTGTTTGCAGTGCTTTGGGGTAGATATCTGCGAGTAGGATTGCGGGGTCGTGAGGTAATTCTACGTTTAACTTATGGAGGAACCGCCCAAGTGATTTCCACAGCGGCTCTACCATATCGCATTCCCAGCAGCAGCGTATGAAGGTCCCGATTTCTCCACATCCTCGCCAAAACTTGCTATTTTCCGCGTCTGTTGTTTGCTAACAATAGCCATCCTAGTGGGTGTGAAGTGGTAGCTCACGGTGGGTTTGATTCACATTTCCCTAATGGCTAATGATGTTGAGCATCTTTTCGTGTGCCTCTTGGCCATTTGTACTTCTGCCCTTTGGAGAAATGTCGATTCCAGTCCTTTGCCCATTTTTTAACTGGGTTGCCTTTCTTTTTCTTGTTGAGCTGCAACAGTTCTTTATGCGTTCTGGAAAATAGGCCCTTATCAGTTATATGATTTGCAAGTGTTTCTCCCACCCTGTGGGCTGTCCTTTCGCTTTCTAGACAGAGTCCTTTGATGCACAAAAGTTTTTGATTTGGACGGCCTACAATTTCTCTCTCTCTCTCTTTTTGTTTTCTTTTGTGGCTGTGCTTTTGCTGTCATATTTAAGTAACCATTGCCTCATCCAAGGTCATGGGAATTTACATCTATGTTTTATTCCTATAGTTTTATAGGTTCATCCCTTACCTTTAGGTCTGTGATTCATTTTAGAGTTAAGTTTTGTAAATAGTGTGAGATTGGGGTCCAAACTCAAATTCTTTTGTCTGTGGATATCCAGTTGCCCTGCACCATTTGTTGAAGAGATTGTTCATTCCTCCATTGAATAGTCTTTGCACTGTTATTGAAAATCAACTATTTATAGATGTACGGGTTTATTTATGACTCCAAATTCTAAAACATTGACCTATATGTCTATCATTATGCCAGTACCACGCTTTTTAGGATTGCTGGAGCTTTGTAGTAAGTTTTGAAATTGGGAAGTATGAGTCCTCCAATTTTGTTCTTCATTCTCCAGATTGTTTTGCATATTTGCATCCCTTGCATTTCCATATGAATTTTAGGATCAACTTGTCAATTTTTACAAATAAGCCAGGTAGACTCTAACAGGCGTGGCATTGAATATGTATATTGCCTTGGGGATTATAGCCGTCCTAACAATATTAAATGTTCAATCCATTAACACAGGATGCCTTTTTATTCACGTCCTCTTTGATTTCTTTCAGCAATGTTTTCCAGTTTTCGGCGTACAAGTCTTGTATGCCTTTTGTTAAATTTATTCCTCAGTATTTTATTCTTTTTAATGATACTGTAAACGGAATTATTTTTCTTAACCTCATTTTCAGATTGTTCATTGCCAGTGCGTAGAAATACAACTGACTGTTGCAGGTTGATCTGGGATCTTGCAACTTTGCTGAGCTCATCTATTGCATATTCAAATACGTTGTTGTGTTTTTCTAGTGGATTCTTTAATGTTTTATATATATATATATATACATATGTATATATATATATATGTCATCTATGAATAGAGGTAGTTTTACTTGTTCCTTCCCAATTTGGATGCCTTTAGTTTATTTTTCCTGCCTAATTGCACTGACTAGAACTTTGAGTACAATGTTGAATAGAAGTATCAAGAGCAGACATCCTGGGCCGGCCCAGTGGCTTAGCTCCGCTACTGGTGTCCCGGGTTTGGATCCCGGGCGCATACTGAGGCACTGCTTCTCCGGCCATGCTGAGGCTGTGTCCCACATACAGCAACTAGAAGGATGTGCAACTATGACATACAACTATCTACCGGGGCTTTGGGGGGAGAAAAAAAAAGGAGGAGGATTGGCAATAAATGTTAGCTCAGAGCCGGTCTTCCTCAGCAAAAAGAGGAGGATTGGCATGGATGTTAGCTCAGGGCTGATCTTCCTCACAAAAAGCAAACAAACAAAAAACAAAAAAATCAGCCTCTTCTTTTTTCCACAGAACCTTGTTCTTTCCTTATTTTTTCTAAGTATGTTAAACTTATTTTATGCTCTCTGTTAGTTCTATTATCTGAAGTTCTTGGTGGTCTAATCCTGCTCGTCATTGCTAACAATCAAAGAATTTTTTTTCCTTATGTGTTTTATAATTTTGATTGTGAGTTTAGGGATTTCTCAAGCAGAGCTTTATCTGTGGGACTTCTGTGAGGTCTAAAATGAGAATGTGTCTCTCCAGAGAGGTTGTGTGTGTTTACTCCTGCCAGGTGACCTAGGGGTATCGCTGTGGTGGTATATTGTTTTACATTAATTTGTGAGCTTGGGGTTTCCTGGACTAAACAAGAGGCACTAATTCCAACCCTAGACCAGCATGACAATAGCCCTAGAGTTACAAATTATCAGGGGAAGCATTTTATTTTCTTCCACCAGAACCGACGGAGACCAAAGTCCCTTGTCATCTCCCCATGGTGATGGGCAGATTTTTTTTCCGGTCCACCCTTTTTTTTTTTTTTAATTTTTATTTTTTGTTTATTGCAGTAACATTGGTTTATGACATTGTAAAAACTTCAGGTGTACATCATTGTACTTCTATTTAAGCATAGATCACATCATGTTCACCACCAAAATACTAATTACAACCCATCACCACACACATGTACCGAATTATCCCTTTCACCCTCCTCCCTCCCCCCTTCCCCTCTGGTAACCACCAATCCAATCTCTGTCCCTATGTGTTTGTTTATTGTTGTTATTATCTACTACTTAATGAAGGAAATCATACGGTATTTGACCTTCTCCCTCTGACTTATTTCACTTTGCATTATACCCTCAATGTCCATCCATGTTGTCACAAATGGCTGGATTTCATCGTTTCTTATGGCTGAGTAGTATTCCATTGTGTATATATACCACAGCTTCTTTATCCATTCGTCCCTTGATGGGCACTTAGGTTGCTTCCAAGTCTTGGCTATTGTGAATAACACTGCAATGAACACCGGAGTGCATGTACCTTTACAAATTGGTGTTTTCAAGTTCTTTGGATAAATACCCAACAGTGGAATAGCTGGATAATATGGTAGTTCTATCGTTGATTTTTTGAGGAATCTCCATACTGTTTTCCATAGTGGCTGCACCAGTTTGCACTCCCACCAGCAGTGTATGAGAGTTCCCTTCTCTCCACATCCTCTCCAACACATGTTGTTTCCTGTCTTGTTAATTATAGCCATTCTGACGGGCGTGAGGTGATATCTCATTGTAGTTTTGATTTGCATTTCCCTGATAGTTAGTGATTTTGAACATCTTTTCATGTGTCTCTTGGCCATCTGTATATCTTCTTTGGAGAAATGTCTGTTCAGGTCTTTTGCCCATTTTTTAATTGGGTTGGTAGTTTTTTTGTTGTTGAGATGCATGTGTTCTTTATATATTTTGGAGATGAAGCCCTTATCAGATGTATGGTTTGCAAATATCTTCTCCCAATTGTTAGGTTGTCTTTTCATTTTGTTGATAGTTTCCTTTGCTGTGCAGAAGCTTTTTAGTTTGATGTAGTCCCATTTGTTTATTTTTTCTATTGTTTCTCTTGCCCAGTCAAACGTGGTGTTTGAAAAGATGTTGCTAAGACCGATGTCGAAGAGCGTACTGCCTATGTTTTCTTCTAGAAATTTCACAGTTTCAGGTCTTACATTCAAGTCTTTAATCCATTTGGAGTTAATTTTTGTGTATGGTGTAAGGTAAGGGTCTACTTTCATTTTTTTGCATATGGCTATCCAGTTTTCCCAACACCATTTGTTGAAGAGACTTTCTTTTCCCCAATCTATGTTCTTGGCTCCTTTGTCAAAGATTAGCTGTCCATAGATGTGTGGGTTTATTTCTGGGCTTTCGATTCTATTCCATTGATCTGTGTGTCTGTTTTTGTGCCAGTACCATGCTGTTTTGGTGACTATAGCTTTGTAGTATATTTTGAAATCAGGGAGTGTGATACCTCCAGCTTTGTTCTTTTTTCTCAGGATTCCTTTAGCTATTCGGGGTCTTTTGTTGTTCCATAGATTTTAGGATTCTTTGTTCTATTTCTGTGAAAAATGTTGTTGGAACTTTGATAGGGATTGCATTGAATCTATAGATGGCTTTAGGAAGTATGGACATCTTAACTATGTTAATTCTACCAATCCAAGAGCACGGAATATCTTTCCATTTCTTTGTGTCTTCTTCAATTTCTTTCAGAAATGTCTTATAGTTTTTGGTGTACAGATCTTTTCACCTCTTTGGTTAAGTTTATTCCTAGGTATTTTATTCTTTTTGTTGCAATTGTAAATGGGATGGTATTCTTAATTTCTCTTTCTGCTACTTCGTTGTTAGTGTACAGAAATGCAACTGATTTTTGTATGTTGATTTTGTATCCTGCAACTTTACCATATTCTTTTATTACTTCTAAAAGTTTTCTGGTGGATTCTTTAGGGTTTTCTATATATAAAATCATGTCATCTGCAAATAGTGACAGTTTCACTTCTTCCTTTCCAATTTGGATCCCTTTTATTTCTTTCTCTTGCCTGATTGCTCCGGCTGGGACTTCCAGTACTATGTTAAATAGGAGTGGTGACAGTGGGCATCCTTGTCTGGTTCTTGTTCTTAGAGGGATGGCTTTCAGTTTTTCACCATTGAGGATGATATTAGCTGTGGGTTTCTCATATATGGTCTTTATTATGTTGAGGTACTTTCCTTCTATACCCATTTTATTCAGAGTTTTTATCATAAATGGATGCTGTATCTTGTCAAATGCTTTCTCTGCATCTATTGAGATGATCATGTGATTTTTATTCTTCATTTTATTAATGTGGTGTATTACGTTGATTGATTTGCGAATGTTAAACCATCCCTGCATCCCTGGAATAAATCCCACTTGATCATGGTGTATAATCTTTTTATCGTATTGTTGTATGCGATTTGCTAGTATTTTCTTGAGGATTTTTGCATCGATGTTCATCAGTGATATTGGCCTGTAATTTTCTCTTTTTGTGTTGTCCTTATCTGGTTTTGGTATCAGGGTAATGTCAGCTTCGTAGAATGAGTTAGGGAGCTTCCCCCCCTCCTCAATTTTTTGGAAGAGTTTGAGAAGGATAGGTATTAAGTCTTTGAATGTTTGGTAGAATTCCCCAGGGAAGCCGTCTGGTCCTGGACTTTTATTTTTGGGGAGGTTTGTGATTACTGTTTCGATCTCCTTACTGGTGATTGGTCTATTCAAATTCTCTACTTCTTCTTGATCCAGTTTTGGAAGGTTGTATGATTCTAGGAATTTATCCATTTCTTCCAGATTGTCGAATTGGTTGGCATATAGCTTTTCATAGTATTCTCTTATAATCTTCTGTATTTCCAAGGTGTCTGTTGTAACCTCTTCTCTTTCATTTCTGATTTTACTTATTTGTGCCTTCTCTCTTTTTTCTTGGTGAGTCTAGCTAAAGGTTTGTCTATTTTGTTGATCTTTTCAAAGAACCAGCTCTTGGTTTTATTAATTTTTTCTATGGTTTTTTTGGTCTCTATTTCATTTATTTCTGCTCTGATTTTTATTATTTCCCTTCTTCTACTGATTTTGGGCTTGGTTTGTTCTTCTTTTTCCATTTCCTTTAGGTGCATTGTTAGATTGTTTATTTGAGATTTTTCTTGTTTGGTGAGCTAGGCCTGTATCGCTATAAACTTCCCTCTTAAAACCGCTTTTGCTGTATCCCATAAATTCTGGCATGTCATATTTTCATTTTCCTTTGTCTCCAGGTATTTTTTGATTTCTTCTTTGATTTCTTCGTTAACCCAGTCGTTGTTCAGTAGCATTTTGTTTAATCTCCATGTATTTGTGGCTTTTCTGATTTTCTTCCTATAGTTGATTTCTAGTTTCATACCATTGTGGTCAGAAAAGATGCTTGGTATTATTTCAATCTTCTTAAATTTATGGAGACTTGTTTTGTGGCCTAATATGTGATCAATCCTGGAGAATGTTCCATGTGCATTTGAAAAGAACGTGTATTCTCTGGTTTTTGGATGGAATGCTCTGTATATATCTACTAGGTCCATCTGTTCTAGTGTGTTGTTTAAGGCCATTGTTTCCTTATTGATCTTCTGTTTGGATGATCTATCCGTTGGTGTAAGTGGAGTGTTAAAGTCCCCAACTATTATTGTGTAACTGTCTATATCTCTTTTTATGTCTGTTAATAATTGCTTTATATATTTAGGTGCCCCTCCATTGGGTGCATAGATATTTACAAGTGTTATATCCTCTTGTTGGATTGTTCCCTTGATCATTATGTAATGCCCTTCTTTGTCTCTCTTTACAGTTTTTGTTTTAAAGTCTATTTTGTCTGATATGAGTACTGCTACCCCAGCTTTCTTTTCATTGCCATTTGCATGGAGTATCTTTTTCCATCCCTTCACTTTCAGTTTGTGAGTGTCTTTAGGTCTGAAGTGTGTCTCTTGTATGCAGCATATATATGGATCTTGTTTTTTTAATCCAGTCAGCCACCCTATGCCTTTTAATTGGAGCATTTACTCCATTGACGTTTAAAGTAGCTATTGATAAGTATGTACTTACTGCCATTTTTTAACTTTTTTTTTTCTCAGTGTTTTAGTAGTCCTTCTCTGTTCCTTTCTTCTTCTATACAGAATTGATGGTCACTTTAGTATGACCTCTGTCTGAAAGCTGTACTCTTAACTCCCCTCCTCCCTCCTTTTATGTTTTTGATATCATATCTAACCTCTTTTTTGTGCATTTGTATCCATTACGTTCTTAGCATGGAAATAGATAATTTTTCCTATTTGTGGTCTTCTCTTTTCCCCTTAAATCAGTCCCTTTAACATTTCTTGTAGCACTGGTTTCTTGGTGATAAACTCCTTTAATTTTTGCTTATCTGGGAAAATTTTGATCTCTCCTTCCATTTTGAATGAAAACCTTGCTGGGTAGAGTATTCTTGGCTGTAAGTTTTTTCCTTTCAGCACTTTAAATATATCATGCCACTCTCTTCTAGCCTGTAAGGTTTCTGCTGAGAAGTCAGCTGATAGCCTTATGGGGTTTCCTTTGTATGTAACTTGACATTCTCTTGCGGCTTTTAGGATTCTCTCTTTATCTTTAATTCTGGACATTTTGATTATGATGTGTCTTGGTGTGGGCCTCTTTGGGTTTATCTTGTTTGGGGCTCTCTGTGCTTCCTGTACCGGGATGTCTGTTTCCTTCCTTAGGTTAGGGAAGTTTTCATCTATTATTTCTTCAAATAGATTCTCTGCCCCCTTGTCTCGCTCTTCTCCTTCCGAGACACCAATAACACGGATGTTAGTGCACTTGATGTTGTCCCAGAGGTCCCTTAGACTGTCCTCACTCTTTTTAATTCTTTTCTCTTTTACCTGTTCAGCTTGGGTAATTTCTTCTAGTCTTTCGTCCAGCTCACAGACCCGTTCTTCTGTATCCTCTACTCTGCTTTTGAGTCCCTCTAATGAATTTTTCATTTCCAGTATTGTATTCTTCATTTCTGATTGGTTCTTTTTTATATCTTCCATTTCTTTGTTGACATTCTCACTGAGTTCATCTATTCTTCTCCCCAGAGCAGTGAGCATCCTTAACACTCTTAGTTTGAACTCTCTGTCGGGTAGGTTGCTCATTTCTGTTTCACTTAGTTCCTTTTCTGGGGTTTTGTCCTGTTCCCTTACTTGGAATGTATTCTTTTGCCTCCTCATTTTGCCTCTTTCCCTGTGCTTGTGTCTACATATTAGGTAGGTCATCTACGTCTCCTGCTCTTGGATAGGTGACCTTATGTAAGTGATGCCTTAGGAGGCTTCCAGTGTGCTTCCCTTAGTTCTCAGTGTTCCAGGGGTGACTCCTATGTGGGCTACGTGTGTCCTTCTGTTGTTGCCTGTTTGCTCTCCCTGTAGACGCCCAGGGAGGCTGAGTTATGCTCCTGGCCAGCTGTTGTAATGCTCAGCTGCTTGTAGTTGTTGTGGGCCCTTCAGTCTCTTTATCAGGTGTGGGGAGCCCCAGCACAGTTGGCTGCAAGTTCTAATACCGCATTTGTGTTGCAGTATTTCTTTTAAGTGAGTAGGCCCCCAGCATGGCAGGTTGTTAGGCTCAGGGCCTTACAATTGCTGTAAGCCTCTAGCCTACTAGGTCTCTTGTCAGCTCTCTGAGTATTGCAGCTGGGTGGGGCTGGCCTCAGGCACAAGAGCACCCAATCGTTTCAGGCTTTGGAAGGTGGGGCAAACTTCCTATGTGGGTCTTTGAGAAGCACAAGTCTTCTGCAGCTGACAAACCCTGCTGCCCACAGGTCCACACACACAGTCAACACAGTCCTGCCCCGTGTGAGCGCCCCGACCTCCCCAAGCAGACCCAGTCTTTCCACGGCAGGAGCCCCACACACTCCGCCACCGCCCCACACTCTCCACCCGCTCCTTGTGCACACCCTGCCCCGCTCAAGTCGGCTCAGTTGCCAGGCTGCAGAGAATCCAGTCACCAATCTATGCAGTTCCACACGTTGCCTGAGGGCTTGTTGTTGGATGGGGCCAGTCTCTAGGGTGGGCTGCCTGCCCTGGCTGAGCTGGATTAAATTGGTGCTCTAGCGGGTGGAGCAGACCCTGGGCTAGCAGGCCTCAGGGAGAACTCCAATGGCGTCTGTGTCAGCACGCCCACAGCAGGCCACAACAATGGCCGCCGCCAATGTCCCAGTCCCTGGAGAGGTCTCACCCCTCACCGAGATGCACTCAGGGCCTATTAGGTGAGTCTCTTTTCACCACAGCACTGTGCACCTTTCTTTCTGGTGATTTTAGGATGCTTTCTGACACGGGTGAGTTTGCGCGTGGGCCCTTTAAGAGCCAGTTTTAGTCTCTTTGTGAACCGGGTTTTCTGGGGGTACTCCCCAGTGTTTTAGCAGCAGGCACAGTCAGATATTATGCCACTGGTCTCGATTGTGTTTGGTCCACAAAATGCCCACAGTGGGGGCGCTCCCCGGCTCAGGGCCCCGTGCCTCCAGGGAGGCTGCGTACCTGTGAGCTGCTCCCGGCAGCCGTGAAGCTGGCGGCTTGTGAAGGCGGCATTTTTCCTCTCCAGAAGGGAGTCTCTGCCTCTTCTACCCCAGTTAGGATTGTCCGTTGTTGCAGGAGTTCCTCTTATGCAGTTTTCAGTTCTGTCTCAGGGGTAATTTTTCCACGAGTAGTTGTAAATTGGCTGTGTCCACGGGAGGAGGTGAGTTCCGAGTCTGCTTACGCCGCCATCTTGACTCCGCCTCCCCCGGTCCATCCTTTAATTGACTGTACAGCCCTTGTGATGTGAGGTGCCAAGGCTTTTCTCCTCTCCCTGATGGTCATTAAATCCTACCTGCCTAACATACACTCAAATGCCCATTGATCTGCTCTTCAGGTTCCTCTTTGGTTTTTGACACCCGAGAGTCAACTTCCATGGCCAGCTCATCATATATGCATTGACAGGGATATTTATTAAGTTTTATCCAGCTTCGTAAGGAGCTTGGTGGCAGGAGGGTTTTCAGGTTATGTAGTGTGCACTACTTCCAGAAATAAAAATTACTTTACCCTTTATAACTCACGCAGCACTGAGAAGCTCCCACAAAATTTCTGGAAGAGGACCGTGATGATGGAGAACATTTTTCGTGAACACGTAGCCTCAGAGAAGGGTTAGAGCTCTGGGGTGCTGGACACCCAATGACAGCCTAAGATAAGGGTCAGCCTAAGATAAGGGTGGGGGAAGGGTCCGGGGAGTGAAAGAGCCTTAATTGCTCAAAGCCACATGTCATAAGAAATTTCTGGAAGAAGAGTTGCTTTATGAACTGGTTACCTTTGTGAGATTTTTCTGCCCTAGGATCAGAAGTGGAAAAATATGAAGATCCTGTCATGATGGGAGTCCTACCCTAGGCGAATGGTGATAAGACATGGTTGCTTTTTGTGCATTTATTACCTGGGGCCATATAAAAGCAGGTGCTGAAAAGTCACTCAAAATACGTGTGGTACTCAAGATACAGTTAAATCTACAACTCCCTGAGGCACAGGTAACTGATTTTGTGTGCTCTTTGAAAGAAAATGTGCAAAGTTGATTAGTATACCTTATTCAGAAAATAAAAACGGGGTTAAGAATGAAGCAAAACTTTAATATGATATAATAGAAATGGTACAAGAGTGGACATTCTGCTAAACTCCAGATATGAGTATCCAATTGCCTCTTGGACGTCTTCACCTGGATGTTCCACGGGCACCTCAAACTCAAATATATCCAAGACTGAAAACATCATCTTCTCTCCAAGGTCTCTCCTCTTCTAATATCCCCTGTGTGAGCAAGGCATGCTCAGCTGACCACATCAATAACTGTCACTATTTGCAGATGACATGATTCTATATATAGAAAACCCTAAAGAATCCACCAAAAAAACCTGTTAGAAATAACAAATACAGTAAAATTGCAGGGTACAAAATCAACATACAAAAATCAGTTGTGTTTCTATACACTAACAACGAACTAGCAGAAAGAGAAATCAAGAATACAATCCCATTTACAATTGCAACAAAAAGAATAGTATACCTGGGAATACATTTAACCAATGAAGTGAAAGACCTATACGCTGAAAACTATAAGACATCATTGAAAGAAATCAAGGAAGAGATAAGAAAATGGAAAGATATTCCATGCTCATGGATTGGAAGAATAAACATAGTTAAAATGTCCATATTACCTAAAGCAAGCTACAGATTCAATACAATCCCAATAAGAATCCCAATGACATTCTTCACAGAAATAGAAGAAAGAATCCTAAAATTTATATGGAACAACAAAAGACCCCGAATAGCTAAAGCAATCCTGAGGAAAAAGAACAAAGCTGGAGGCATCACAATCCCTGACTTCAAAATATACTAGAAAGCTATGGTAATCAAAACAGCATGGTACTGGCAGAAAAACAGACACACAGACCAATGGAACAGAATTGAGAGCCCAGAAATAAAACCACACATCTACGGACAGCTAATCTTCGATAAAGGAGCCAAGAACATGCAATGGAGAAAGGAAAGTCTCTTCAAAAAATGGTGTTGGGAAGGGGCCGGCCTGGTGGGGTAGTGGTTAAGTGCGCGCTCTGCTGCAGCCGCCTGGGGTTCGGATCCTGGGTGCGCACCGACGCACAACTTGTCAAGCCATGCTGTGGCGGCACCCCATATAAAGTAGACGAAGATGGGCACAGATGTTAGCCCAGGGCCAGTCTTCCTCAGCAAAAAGAGGAGGATTGGCGACACATGTTAGCTCAGGGCTAATCTTCCTCACACACACAAAAAAATGGTGTTGGGAAAACTGGACAGCCACATGCAAAAGAATGAAGGTAGACCATCATCTTACACCATACACCAAAATTAACTCAAAATGGATTAAAGACTTGAATGTAAGACCCCAAACCATAAAACTCCTAGAAGAAAACATAGGCAGCACGCTCTTTGACATCGGTCTTACCAGTAACTTTTTGAATACCATGTCTACTCAGGCAAGGGAAACAAAAGAAAAAATAAACAAATGGGACTACATCAAACTAAAAAGCTCCTGCAAGGCAAAGGAAACCAGGAACAAAACGAAAAGACAACCCACCAACTGGGAGAAGACATTTGCAAATTATATATCCGACAGGGGGTTAATTTCCAAAATATATAAAGAACTCATACAACTCAACAACAAATAAACGAACAACCTGATCAAAAAATGGGCAGAGGATGCAAACAGACATTTCTCCAAAGAAGATATACAGATGGCCAACAGACACGTGAAAAGATGTTCAACATCACTAATTATTAGGGAAATGCAAATCAAAACTACAATGAGATATCACCTCAAGGCCGTCAGAATGGCTATAATTAACAAGACAGGAAACAACAAGTGTTGGAGAGGATGTGGAGAAAAGGGAACCCTCATACACTGCTGGTGGGAATGCAAACTGGTGCAGCCACTGTGGAAAACAGTATGGAGAGTTCTCAAAAAGTTAAAAATAGAAATACCATATGATCCAGCTATCCCACCACTGGGTATTTATCCAAAGAACTTGAAATCAACAATTCAAAGAGGTTTATGCACCCCTATGTATGTTCATTGCAGCATTATTCATAATAGCGAAGACGTGGAAGCAACCCAAGTGCCCATCAGTGGATGAATGGATAAAGAAGATGTGGTACACAATGGAATACTACTCAGCTATAAAAAAGAAAAAATGGTGCCATTTGCAACAACGTGGATGGACCTTGAGGATATTATGCTAGGCGAAATAAGCCAGACAGAGAAAGACAAATACCGTGTCATTTCACTTACATGTGGAAGATAAACAGATGATCAAACACATAGATAAGGAGAACAGATTGGTGGTTACGAGAGGGGAAAGGGGTTGGGGGAGGGCGAAAGGGGTAAAGTGGCACATATGTACGCTGGCAGATAAAAACTAGACTACTGGTGGTGAACAGGATGCAGTCTACACAGAAACTGAAATATAATAATGTACACCTGAAATTTGCAGTGTTATAAGCCAGTATGACCTCAGTAAAATAACTTTAAATAAAACAACCACCTGGGAGTCATCCTTGACACCTTTGTCGCCCTCAACCCCTCTCTCACAGTTAGCGGACACCAAGTCCAGTAGACTCTACCTTCAAAGTGCCTCCCAAATCTATCAACTTCTCTCCTTGGCATTGCTGCTGGGCTGCAGGGCTGCAGGGCTGCAGGGCCCAGGTTCCTGCTCCTCTTGGGAACGACAGAGGTCTTGCCTCGTCTGCACCTTCCCCCAAGCTTGTGGAATCATCCTGTCTGGAGGCGATTTTTCCCCCTCATGTTTCTATAGAACACTGCTTAATGCTTTGAATTCCTTTCAGGCTCTGGGTTTTAGAATTCAACACAGAAAGAAGTTCAGGCTATTTGTTTCCCTCCAGGCTGAAATTAGAATCTTGAGGGCAGCGGGAGGGCAGGCGTGTGCATTGTTGCAAACCCTCTCAAGTGATTCTGATGTGCAGCTCCGGTTAAGAGCCACTGCACAAGATGGTGAGCTATTTGAGTGTAGGGACTATGTATTTGTATTCAACTTTGTGTTCATCAGAGTACAACACAGCCAATACCTGATATAGAATGAGTGCTCAGTAAATGTTTAAGTGAATACAAGAACTAGAGAATGAGAGGGTTGAGAGAAGTGGACGAAAGGGATCTTAGGAGTTACTTAGTACCTTCCCTTCATTTTTTCAGTTGTTTCAGTGTTGGGATGGATTGAGGCTCCCAGATATTTGTAGGATGTCATTTTTGGCAACCATGGCCTAGTTATCCAGCTTTCCTAGGTGTTTTGTAGCAAGGATGGATTTCAGGTTATCTAGTCTGTGATGTTTCTAGAAACAGAAATTATTTCTTTTTCCTTTTACAACTCCCATAGCACCAGGAAATTCCCAGAAGAAGAACATGATGAAGAAAACCACTTTCCCTACACACACTTTTTATGGAACTGCCAATGAAGTAGTAGATGTGGCCAGAAGACACCACTTTCGTGGTATCTCCTGAGAACTCTTCTCTCACTGGTTATTTTCACCTGTTTTCTTCTGCAAGTTCCTTTTTGTTGAAGCTCACTTTCCATTTTCTCTCTACCCAGACTTGTTGGAAATGCAGGAGCCAATGTTTCCCGACCTTCCCCACTCCAAATGTGTATGCATGTGTCCGTGCCCGCATGCGCACACACACGCACTTCTGGAAGCTTGAGGAACTTCCAAGAGGAACTTAAAAGGTGAAGAGTTTTATCATTATTATTATTATTATTTTATATCTGAAATATAACATTTTGGACACATGGAGGTGCTCTAACCACAAAATTCCTGCCTATCACTGGAAAGGAGGAAGCAGTCTAGGATGGGCAGGGACCCACAAAATAAGTTATCTTCTCCCATATGCATTAGGTCAAATGTATTTATAAAATAAAAGAGGCAGCTGTGGTGAGGCAGAAATAGTTTTGGACCCAGAGTTAAAAGAGCTGGGTTAGAGTCCTGGCTCTGTCACTTGCTAAGTCTCAGTTTCCTCATCTGTAAAATGGGGGCAGAGGTACCACTTCATATTAATATAACCTCTGCTGCAAAAGACTGGTTTAGGTACCCTTGTTCTGAGCACTCACAGACCCCTTGTGCTTACCTGGTATTACAATTGTCTGTTGATATGTCTGTCTCCCATGGTAGAAGGCGATCTCCTTGAGAGCAGAAATTGTATTTGTCTCACCCGCACTGTGCCTGCCCTCTGTGTACAGCAGAGTAGTCAGTGAATGTTGGTTGAGTGAATGAAGAACACTGGAAACTTACATACTTTTGTCTGTCCTCTTAAGCTCTTACGTTTCTAAAAAGAATAATTCCTGTTTTACAATTATCGGTAGGCTACCAGGATAGTACAAATCTATTTTTATTGTATATAAATTTGATGTATAGAAGTTGCAATTAATGAGAGTTGATTCACTCACCGTGTTACCTAACAACTAGTTTTGGAAACTTGTTAGATTCTCATAGCAGAATATTTCGGTCAATTTTCTCCCCTGGCTATTCAGTTGATGATGTGTTCCCAGGACACGTGTTTCCTCAATAATAAGCCTTTACCTGTGTGCACCACCACTTTAAAGATTTGTGAAAAGACATTTTCATGTGCGCTGACTCATATGCTCCTCACAACAACCCCGTGAGATAGGCAGGGAAGGTATTCTTGCTACCAATTGACAGATGAAGAAACCAATGTTCAGAGACATTAATTGAGTCACCACATACCATACCAAAAGTGAGTTTGTGGCAGAGCTGGGCCTAGAATGGAACCGAAGTTTCTCATTTCCCAGTCTGGTGTTTTTTACCCAATCCATTAGTTCACCCTGGTTGCATTTTGTGGTGTTGCTTCAATGACCTTTTTGCATGTTATTCTATTCCTGCTTTCCAACCGCCCCTCCCACTACTTGCCTTGGCACACTCTGTGCTCGACCAGGGCCTCTCTCTCTCTCTTCCCTGAACATGTCCTCCTTCGATTTCCTGCCTCTGGATCTTTGCATCGGTTTCCACCTCTTGGTGGGCACTCCCCGATTCCCACATCGCCGCCAGCTGAAGCCTTTGCACATCAGCCCTGCTGGATGAGATCTCTCTGCCCTTGAACCCACAGAGCAGTCTATGCATTGTTCTATAGGCATTTCCACACCTGCTTAATTCCCTTTACTCTACGGTGTCCCTTACTCTGTGCTCCCACCACCCCTGTGCTGTTTTCACAGTGCTTATTGCTCTGTGTTGTAGGTCTGCTTTCCCACGATGACTGTGAGCTCTTTGAGGACTGGGATCTTGCCTGACTCATCTCGGTGTCTCCAGCACCCAGCACAGAGCCTGGAACACAGTAGTTGTCTCAAAAAACGTTGGATGAATGAGTGGATGGGTGAATCCTAGCACAACGCCTTGGATATACTAGTTGCAAAATAATAATGGATTGAATTGAGCCTTCACCCGAACCTCATTTCTTCTCATCCTATCCCAGTGGGGGCTGAAGGTGTTCTTCACTCTGCCTCAGGCTATCACTTCCTCTCGTGCTCTGGATTCCATCCCATCCTGCCTCCCCAGGTGTCTCACTCCATCAATGACCTCCTCTCTCCAGAATCTCTAATCTCACCCTCTTGTCTGACTGGCTCCTTTCTCTGCAGTAACAAACATGCTCAGGTCTCCCTTCCCTTTCTAAAAATAAATATCCTCAACTGGATGGGTCCCCTTCTCCTCCTCCTCTTCCTCTACCTCACAGTATCAAACTATGAGCCTCATTGTAGAGTAATCCATCTGGGACCTTTTTGGGGACACTTCAGTGTCAATATCCTTAGATATTTTTCTCTTGGGTTGTTCAAACGGCCCATAGAAGACTCTCCCAGCTGCCAGAATTTTAGGGTCAGAGTCAGAGAAGACTGGGGGTTTACAGCTTTCAGGATGCATACCTCCTCACTTAACCCCTCTGTTTTCAATATGAGACTCCAGCCCTCGGCTGGGTTTGGGAACTCCTAGTCCAGAGTCCCTCTGCTTTACCCTCTCCAGGGAACAACACTCCAGACTTCTGTCAGGGCAGGGAAGGGCCAGCCCCTCAGCGCAGTCAGGCATCGACTGCTGGAGGGGATTTGGAAATGAATCTACTTCTTAAACAATTTTCAAACAACCCTCATCATTTTGGTGCCCACCTCCCTTCACCTCCACTTCCAGGGTTACCTGTGTGCAGCCTTTGAAGATTCTTGTGAGGGGCGGAAGGGGAGTAGTAAATCAGGTTGCTTTTTGGCTTTTCCCACTAAGGGCTTATGATTCTTAGTTTGTGGCCTTCTTGGGTCAGCTAAGTCAATTACTACTCATCCATCTGCCTTTCAGCATTCAAAATTTAGTTGTTGTCTCCTTTCAAATATCATTTTATAGTAGTTTCAGTGGGGTTTTGGGAAGTGGTGGAGTTAGATGTGGAAGTATGTGTTCCACCTTAACTATGTATCATCACAGGCATGGGTGTCTGCCTGCCTGCCTCATTCACCCTACACACCTTTGTTACCAAGCCACTCTCCCTAAAACACTCCAGACTCAGCTTGTCTCATAAGGCTCTCTGATCCATTCCCTGGCCATTCTGCTCTTTCAGCTCTCAGCCCCCGGACCGCCTACCCCCAACCAACTTCCTATCCACAAACCCTCGGGCTGTGCTTAAAGTTCAGATGCCTTGCCAACATGTCTGTGCTTTGCTTTACGACCTGTCTACTCTCTCTGACCCCAGCATTTCCACATACTTTTCCAATTCTGACTCCCATAACTTTGCTCCTTCTCTCTGCCAAACACATAGGCTAGCCCTCGTCCCTCCTATTTGCTCAAATAACAATACTGATGACACGATAGACAACTATTAAGTACTGAGTGTTTATTATGTGCTGCTCACTGTGGTAGACACTTTCTATACACATGATCTCATTTTATTCTTCATCACAGCTTTATCAGGTAGATGGCATTTATTAGCCCCACTTTGCAGATGAAGAAACAGAGGCTCAAGGAGGGAAAGTGGCTTCCCCAAATTCACCAGGCTAGTAAGAGGCACAAATGGAATTCAAGCCCAGGTCGGTCCAAGTCCATGCTCTTCCTATGACACTACGCTGTCTCAGTCAAGGCATCAGCGAGGGAGACAGAAAGCAGAAGGTGAGAGGATACTGAGCACCTGAATTGCAGGAAGTGGCTACCATCAGTGGGACAAAGGGTAGAGCATGGAGAAAGATGGGGCTAACAGAGAAAAACCTTCACCAACTTCACAGGTTTGCATAGCGTTGGCCCTTGTGATCTTCACTTGTGCACAGGATAAATTACCATACCTATCTACCCACACAGAAAATAAGTTAGAACACCACTATTAATCTATATGATACACACCAACATGGCTTAAGATGATTTATCGCAATTGTAAAGGATGCTTGATTATTTTTTTCCAGAAAGCAAGCTTGCATTCCATTAATCAAGCTAAGACTTTATACTGCTTCATAGCCTGGCACAAAAACAGACAGTCATAACAATAAGCCTAAATCATCAAGAAAGCATGCAGTCATATTTTACAAACCCAATTTAGGGAATCAGGAAAGAGTAAAATCCACATGGGAAAGATTTCTATTGACTTCCATTCAAGACAGTACAGTGAGTTCATGCTATGGATAGCCTGCTGCTCCAAACACATGGCAATGATGGACAAAATAAGGTAAAATCAAAAAGGAATGTCCAAGACAAAAAAAGAAAAGACTACTGTCTCTCTGTTGAAGTGGCAGGCTTCAACTGGACTGGAAGCAAACAAAGGTAGCCAGAAGTTAAGCTCCTGTAGGGTATAAACGTCCAAAAGTACTCTGAGCAAGATGGAGACAAAAGCCAGGCTCACAGCTTGGAGCCAAGGACTAGGATGGAACTATGCCCAAGCCCACCAAAGCTTGAATGTAAATCTGACCAAAAAAACCCCCTACTACCAGAACTGCCAGGGTCTTTGGCTCTGGCGAGCTGCAGGAGGTGAGGACATAGACATGGCCTGACCTCACATCTAGGAGCTGAGCAGAAGCCACCAGCTGGCTCTGTGAGTGGATCTCCAATACACCCAAGAGCTCCTGAGGCAGTGATATGAATCGTCCTGTAAAATAGTTTTTGATCCTAACAACTGATTCGTATTTTTGCAAGAGTGCAGTAAGAAGGAAAAATGCTGAATAGATTGATTTCCTTCTATCATCAAGCTTCCACCTTTGGAAGAGGTAAAATTAGAGAAGGTGGAAAACACATTTTAGAAAGTGAGGGCTTTTTGTGGATGTTTGCAAACTATGTGCAAAACTAATCTAGACATTCTCATGGTTCTTTTAAGATTTTGTAGGAAGGACTGTGAAACTGGGGATGATGATTATTGTCTATGATAGGTCAGCCAGACTGTGTAAGTATGGAAAAGGGGGAGGGAATTAACATTTATTGAGCAATATGGCATATTAGTTAAAAGCACTGTCTCTATGGCCAGATTGTCAAGGTTGTAATCCAAACTGTGACATTTATTTAGCCATGTGTTCTTGGGTAAGCCACTTAATTTCTCATTGTCTCTATTTCTTCTTTTATAAAATGGTGATAGAGTTGCTGTAGGGATTAAAAGCACTTAGAACAGTGCGTAGCACATAGAAAATACTATGCAGGAGTTAGCTATTATTATTGGTCATCATCATGTGCTGCAAACATCTTATTTAATAATCAAAAATTTGTTAGAAAACCCTGTGAGGTAGGTATTTTCCTTACTGTACCCATATGAGAAAACTTAAGCTATGAGGAGGTCAAATAAAATTACAGAGTGAGTGTCAGAGCCTGTAGATGCTGCCTAGTCCAAGGTCTCCATTTTAAACTGAAGAGGAGAAAACTGAAGAGTCCACTGTAGCTCCAAAATAGGAGAGGAGACATGTCATCCAAGTCATTTAGTGAGTCAGTGGCATAACTGGGCCTAGAACTCAGCATCAGAGCCCTTCCCTTCAGTGGTGGTCTCAAACTTTGGCAGGCATCAGGAGAATTCCCTGGAGTGCTTGCTAAAACACAAACTGCTGGGTTCCACACCCACAGAGTTTCTGATTTAGTAGAGCTCTGGGGTGGAGTCCTGAGAATTTTCATTTCTAACAAGTTCTCAAATAATGCTGATGCTGCTGGTCTGGGGACACTGCACTTTTTTGGAACCACCACAACACAACTATAGTTCATATATCTTTTTTCCTTTTCCATCACCTGGACTACCTAGGTCGTGATTCACAAGCAGTTGGACAGAAACAGGAAGCAGTGATGAAAACTTCAAAGAAAATACATTGCTAGCAGTAAGAAGCGTAGGGTGATCAAGAGTCCTGGTTTATGTGGGACTTTCCCAGTTTTTAAAACTGTTAAGTTCTGCAGCCCAGGAAACCCACCCTCAGACCTGGGCACCACTTGGATGGTTGGCCACTCTAGATGAAGGTGAACAAAATTCAGTGCCAGTGGGAACTTTGCCAAACACAAAAGGGCATGCTTATAGAGATATGTGGTAGAATTTCCCAGGTAGAGTCTGGGTTTGAAAAGGATTTATCAATTATATTCTTATCCCACAAATTTGTATTATGAAACACCTGAAGTTAGGTGCTGTGGCCTCCTGACCCTACTGATCCCATCCCACCACTGCAAAAGGGTAAAAGAAGTGACTCTACAAGTATGAGCTTGGTAGACATAGACCTTGTGCTTATATTCTCAGGGACACCAAGAGAGGATGTAAAAAGAAATGTCTCCACATAGAAAGTTTTCAATGCAGCATGATAAGCACTCCACTAATGGTAATTCCTACTTCCCCTCTTTCTTCCTCTGGAAGGAGAGTATGCATTTTAGAAAAAGTATTGATTGAAAATTCAGGAATGTGGAGGTGAAATAATTTAATGAATCAAGGTCCCAGGGGAGACAGGAAGGTAAAGGGAGTCCTTTAGTGAGGGCAGTCCAGATTGCCATCTGTGTCTCAGTCTCTCCCAGGGCCAAGTGAATGTGTCTCTTCGCTTGTCATAAAGTCAATGCTGACTCCTCACTTAGAGTGTAATTTTCAAGGCTGGTTAGGCAAAACTTCAAAAAAGTGTAAATATCCTGATGAAGATTAATGTGCAACATATTTTAGGAGTACATAATAGTAGAAAGAAAAGATTGCTCTGTATAAAATGTTGTTACTTTCTGTTCTGATTGCTAGTATGGATATGGTCTTTAAGACTTGAACTTAAATTATCAATCCTTTGACCTACAGAGGAAAATGAATTTCATGCTACAGATTACTAAAAGATCTCTATATAGTACCAAGCAAAATGCAGAAATATTTTGAGAAGATAATTTGGAGCACTGGATGGGTCAATAAAATAATGCATAAACTATTAAAATGTGAACTAGGAACTCCCTTAAGAAAACATCAGATTAGGCTCTCATTCTCTGTCCAGAATACTGAGTGTTCTTTGCTTTGTGACTCTTATCCTCACTAATAATGCTTTTTTTCCTCTTGTGCACATCCTAGCCTGGATTCTCTTTCATCTCCATTCTACAGTGGTCCACGTGGACATTGTACAGCTTCTCACTTTCTACTTCTAAAGCTAGGGGAAAATAAGCCTGTCATACCTATCTCAGGTCTCTCTCTCTTTTATACTCTCTCTCTCTCCATATATAAAAGGAGAATAATTAAAAATAAACTGAAACAAAGGTATTATACTTAGACCTAGTCAAATCTTGGCAATTAATATGTATAATATTTTAAGAGAAGGGAAAAACAAAAGAAAAGAAGATGCAGCAGAAATGGAGGAAAACAGATTACAGATTCTATAATTTCATCAAAAAGCCAGAAGGGCATGGGTTTGAGATAGGTAATCCTCCAGTTCTTTTGAGGCACATCATCTCTCATGATGAGGTTCCCCAAACAATCTTATAGGGCTAAACCCTCTGCACTCTCTTCTATGTGTTGTGTGTGTGTGTGTGTATGAATTATCATATAGGAAACTTCAGAAGTCTCTAAAAACTTTCTTGTAGTTATCCCTCACAGAACTACCAAACTGATGGGTTTCTTCCACAGGAACTATTGTGATTTCCCTAGTTTTAATTCCTTAGAAGAGAGATGACTTGGGTAGGAATAAGCCCTTCTCACAAGATAAAACACTGTAATGTTTGTATTCAGTTCTCCATCTTATCAGTGAGCTTAGGCTATCAAGCATGATTCCCTACAATATCTGTAGTTCTAGGAGACTGTAGAGAAAAAATCTAGGGTTTCAGCTAAACTCTTTAATCCACAGGCCTATGTAAAGAATTGTCCTGAGCCATCTTCCAGCCCATTGGTTCTCAAAGTGTCGCCTGAAAGACACCTGGAGGGGTCCTTGAGACCCTTTTAGTGGGTCTGTGTGTTAAAAACTATTTTTATAATAACACTAAGAATGACATTTGCCTTTTACTCTCATTATCTCATAAATCTACAGAGGAATTTTCCCAAAGGCTACATACATGCATGTGATGATGTCATTTCTCTGATGGATTGAGGGATGTGTGCTTTTGTGTTCTTAGAATTTTACCATACATTTCTCAGTCATTAATATTGAATATCAATTACAGTAATCAATAGAGATAACCCACACTTAAGACCTCTTTGGAGTCCTCAATAACTTTCACTAGAGTGTTAAGGAGTCGTATTAGACTTCAAAAATTTTGTGAATCTAGAATGCATTTCTTTCTAACTGATCTAGTTGCAACAAGTTTTTACCTAAGTGACTATTATTGTTTCC